>NC_057811.1:183470792-183672526 GCF_018294505.1 Triticum aestivum | reverse complement strand
CGTAGAGGGAAGCAGGCCGGCGAGGGGGTCCGGCGAGGTCCAGGCGAGGGGGTGGGCGACGAAACCGGGGGTGGCGTCGGTGAAGGGCGACGGGCGGCGGCCTCCTCCTCGATCCCGATCCAATCGGGGGGGAGAGAGGGGGATATTTTCGAGGGAGTGGGGGGAAGTGTCGGTGGGGGTTTCGGGGTCCAGGGGGGTTAAGGGAAAGGGTGGGCTGGCCAGCTGGGCCTGGGGGGTTGGCCCAGTTGGGCCACGGTCCAGGGGTTTTCTATTTTTTTTTGTATTTTCTTTTCTTTTATTTATTTTCTTTTCTGTTCTAAATCATTTTAATTTAGCTAGGCATTTTATAAAAATGTGTTTATTACACCATATTTACTTATGCAAAATATGGCACCTCCCAAACATTTTTGTTTTAAATTTTGAAAAACTTTTATTGTTGACATTAATTTGAATTCGAAATTTTCAAACGGTTTGACCTAACGGTAGATTAGCAACAGTAACTGTGGTGACGTGGCACCATTAGCGTGGGATTACTGTAGCTTGATTATTCGGGCGTTACAATGGCGATCAATTAATTTAGGAATCCATATCAGTCATATATACATGCATGATTCCCAAGAAACAATGACCCATGAGGCAATGACTAAGCATCCATCCCCGTCACCCCTTTCTTTCTTTTGTCAAGCATACAGATAACTTTAGAGCATCTACACACTTTTGATTTTGCTGAACTGTTTGTTCACAAAATTGAAAACTACAGACAAAAGGGTCAGCAAACATGGCATAGATCACACAGTAGCAATCGATTGTTTGCTACACACTTTGATTCAACGATTTAGTGCTAGTCACGTGGTTCAGTAAGATGGAATCCACAAGAAACATAATAAAGTATCTAAAAACAATGCAAATCCAAGAAGGTGAAGGAGATAGCTTACGTGTTACGTGGATGAAGCTGCTGGCTATTGATGGTTATATTGTAGTCTAGACACAAGGTCCAAAGCTCCCCTGTTCCCATGTAAAAATATGGAAAATCAGAAGTCGTGATGATGCGCCGGCCATTACCGCCCGCGTCCCACCCTTTCCACGCAGGTCGTTTGACTGTGTCGAGTGGATCGGCAGGCCCCTGTTTCATCCGCATCGCACGCGACTGATGGATCCCCTCGTCGGCTGGACCAGCTTCCTACTCGTTCGATCTGCTCCCGGCCTCCCTCGAGCTGGATCTGCTCCCCGCTCGCTGGATCGATGTCTGGCTTAGCTGGCATTCGATCCCCTCACTAGCCTGGGCTGAACTTCAGAGTTGTTCGCCGCCACACCCAAATCCCGTCGCGCCGCTCGCGTCCATGCAACCGAATGGAAAGAGGAGGCACTGTCCGTCGCGTCCGTGCAAACCCAGCGCAGTCGCCATTGCAATCCAATGCCCCACGTCGGTCAACCATGGTGAGGCGCCGCCATGCAAGGCTGCGAGTGAAAGAGACAAGGGTCGCGAGGGTATGATGTTTTAGGGTTCTCCACTTTTGCGTTGGACGGGGTCCTAGTTAGGCCCAGTAGGCCCAATTGAACGTCGGGTGCCAAAAAAACCATCGGAGCAGCGGCACGAAAAGATTAGCGCTCATCACGAAGCCTGTACACGCGATTTGGTTGCGATTAAGAGTAAATCAGACGGTCAAGGAAGCCTAAAAGTGACGATCCAATGGCTAGAAATGCTAATGGCCTAAGAGGACAGGAAAAGTGCTCAGTTATAATGTATCTAAATGTGTCCTCGGGAGCGCTTTACTTTATATAAGAGTCCGTATAGGCTTATCCTTTGCTATAAAAAGGATTGGTCCATCTTGCTGCACCTTTGTTACACTTTTTACTTCTGCCCGTTGTGAATTATCTTATCACAAAACTATCTGTTACCGATAATTTCAGTGCTTGCAGAAAATACCTTGCTGAAAACCGCTTGTCATTTCCTTCTGTTCCTCGTTGGGTTCGACACTCTTACTTGTCGAAAGGACTACAATAGATCCCCTATATTTGTGGGTCATCAAGACTCTTTTCTGGTGTCGTTGTCGGGGAGTGAAGCACCTTTGGTAAGTGGAATTTGGTAAGGAAACATTTATAGTATGTGCTGAAATTAACTGTCACTTGTCACTATGGAAAATCATCCTTTGAGGGGTTTGTTCAGGGTATCTTCACCTTGACCAGAAGAGCAAAGAGTTGCTCCTCAACCTACTGCACCTACTGAAAATATTTATTATGAAATTCCTTCGGGTATGATAAAGAAACTGCTAGTTAATCCTTATGCAGGAGATGGATGCATCTAATCTATGTGGATGAAGTTTGTGGATTATTTAAGCTTGCAGGTTTGCCCGGGGATGAAGTCAAGAAGATGGTCTTCACTTTATCTTTGAAGGGAAAGGCATCGATATGGTATAGGCTATGTCATGATATTGGCGCTTGGAATTACAACCGATTGAAATTGGAATTTCATCAGAAGGTTTATCTTATGCATCCGGTTCATCGTGATCAGAATTATATATATAATTTTTTGCCTCATGAAGGAGAAAGTATCGCTCAAGCTTGGGGGGGGGGCTTAGGTCAATGTTACATTCATGCCCCAATCATGAGCTCTCAAGAGAAATTATTATTCAAAAAATTTATGCTCGGCTTTCTCGTAATGATCAATCCATGCTCAATACTTCCTGTACTATTTCTTTTATGAAGAAGACTATTGAATTCAAATGGGATCTCTTGGAAAGAATTACACACAACTTTGAATATTGAGGGCTCAACGAAGGTAAGGAGTCAGGTATAAACCTTGAGGTTGATTGTGTTAATTCTTTTATGGATACCGATGTCTTTCGTGAATTTAGCACTAAATATGGACTTGACTCTGAGATAGTAGCTTCTTTCTGTGAATCATTTTCTACTCATGTTGATCTCCCTAAGGATAAGTGGTTTAAATATCATCCTCCCATTGAAGTAAGAATAGTAGAACTCATTAAAGCTGAAGAAGAAACCATTACTTATAATGTTGATCCAGTTATTCCTACTGCTTATATTGAGAAACCACTTTTTCCTATTAGGATAAAAGAACATGCTAAAACTTCAGCTGTAGTTCGTAAGAGTTATACTAGAAACCCCTAGACCCCCTGAACAAATTAAAGTTGAACCTAGTATTGCTATGGTTAAAGATCTCTTGGTCGATAGTATTGATGGGCATGTTATTGATACGCCCGTTTTGCATCGAGTTTTCCTACTGTTATTTATATTGTTTTTATGCATAATAATTCTTTTTGGAGTAATTCTAATGTGTTTTCTCTCAAAACATGCAAGGTTTACACAAAGAGGGAGAATACTGGCAATTGGAATTCTGGACCTGAAGAAGCTACGTCAAAGTTACCTATTCTGCACATCTCCAAATGAGCTGAAAATTTACGGAGAATTGTTTTGCAATATATAAAAAATACTAGAGCAAATAAATACCTGATGGGGCCCACCAGGTGGGCACAACCCACCTGGGTGCACCACGCACCCCAGGCGCGCCGTGGTGGGTGTGTGCTCAGCCCGGCCCACCTCTGGTGCACATCTTCTGGTATATACGTCATTTTGACCTAGAAAAAAAATCAGAGGGGGACTTTCGGGACGAAGCGCCGCCGTCTCGAGGCGAAACTTGGGCGGGAGCACTTTTGCCCTCTGGTAGAGCAATTTCGCCAGGGGAACTTTCCTCCCGGAGGGGGAAATCGTCTTCATCGTCATCACCAACAACCCTCTCATCTTTGTGAGAGCAATATCCATCAACACCTTCAACAACACCATCTCCTCTCAAACCCTAGTTCATCTCCTGTGTTCAATCTTAGTTCCGGAACCTTAGATCGGTACTTGTGGGTGACTAGTAGTGTTTATTACATCTTGTAGTTGATTACTATATGGTTTATTTGGTGGAAGATTATATGTTCTGATCCATTATGCTATTTAATACCCCTCTGATCTTGAGCATAATTATTATTTGTGAGTAATTACTTTTGTTCTTGAGGTCACGGGAGAAGTCATGTTGCAAGTAATCATGTGAACTTTATATGTGTTTGATGTTTTGATGATATGTATGTTGTGATTCCCTTAGTGGTGTCATGTGAACGTCGACTACATGGCACTTCACTATATTTTGGCCTAAGGGAATGCATTGTGGAGTAGTTATTAGATGATGGGTTGCTAGAGTGACAAAAGCTTAAACCCTAGTTTATGCGCTACTTCATAAGGGACCGATTTGGAACCAAAAGTTTAATGCTATGGTTGGATTTTATCTTAATACTTTTCTCGTAGTTGCGGATGCTTGCGAGGGGGTTAATCATAAGTAGGAGGTTTGTTCAAGTAAGAACAACACCTAAGCACGGGTCCACCCACATATCAAATTATCAAAGTAGCGAACATGAATTGAACCAACATGATGAAAGTGATATGGTGAAATTACCGTGTATCCTCAAGAACTGTTTGCTTATCATAAGAGTGCGTTTTGGCTTGTCCTTTGCCACAAAAGGATTGAGCTACCTTGCTCCAGTTTATTTACCGTTACTGTTACTTGCTCGTTACAAATTATCTTGCTATCAAACTACCTGTTACCGACTATTTCAGTGCTTGCAGAAATTACCTTGCTGTAAACCACTTGTCATTTCCTTCTGCTCCTCGTTGGGTTCGGCACTCTTACTTATCGAAAGGACAATGATTGATCCCCTATACTAGTGGGTCATCAGTTTTTTATTTCTATGATGAAGCTGCTAGAATTTCTAAACCCGATGACAAAGATAAACATAGACCTATTGTTGGCATGCCTGTTGTCTCTGTTAAAATAGGAGCTCATTGTTATCATGGCTTATCTGATTTGGGTGCTAGTGTGAGTGCAATTCCCTTTACTTTATACCAAGAAATTATGAATGATACTGCACTTGTTGTAACTGAAGATATTGATGTTATTGTTAAGCTTGCTAATCTGATACTATCTCACCAATTGGGATTGTTAGAGATGT
Organism: Triticum aestivum; assembly: GCF_018294505.1. NCBI lineage: Eukaryota > Viridiplantae > Streptophyta > Magnoliopsida > Poales > Poaceae > Triticum > Triticum aestivum. The sequence continues at coordinate 183,667,520 of NC_057811.1, read as the reverse complement.
TGAAGTCTTGTGTGGAAAAATAAAATACCCTACTGATTTTCTAGTTCTTTGTTCCCCATAAGATGATTTTTGTCCCATTATATTTGGTAGACCTTTCTTGAGCACTGTTAATGCTAAAATAGGTTGTGAGAAAGAAACAGTGAGTGTAAGTTTCAGGGATGTGTCTCATGAGTTTAATTTCTCCAAATTTTGTAGACAACCCCATGATAAAGAATTGCCTAGTAAAGATGAAATTATTGGTCTGCTTCTATTGTCGTTCCTTCTACTGATCCTTTAGAACAATATTTGCTAGACCATGAAAACTACATGTTCATGAATGAAAGAAATGAAATAGATGAGATATTATTTAAACAAATGCCTGTTTTGAAACAAAACTTGCGTGTTGAGACTCTTGGAGATCCTCTACCACCCAAGAGTGATCTTGTGTTTGAGCTTAAACAATTACCAGATACTTTGAAATATGCTTATCTCGATGAGAAGAAGATATATCATGTTATTATTAGTGCTAACCTTTCAGAGCACGAAGAAAAGAAATTATTGAAAATTCTGAGGAAGCACCGTGCCGCTATTGGATATACTCTTGATGATCTTAAGGGCATTAGTCCCACTCTATGTCAGCATAAAATTAATATGGAACCTGATGTTAAACCAGTCGTTGATCACCAGCGACGATTGAATCCTAAAATGAAAGAAGTGGTAAGAAATGAAATATTAAAGCTTCTGGAAGCAGGTATAATCTATCCTGTTGCTGATAGTAGATGGGTAAGTCATGTTCATTGTGTCCCTAAGAAGGGAGATATAAGTGTTGTTCCTAATGATAAGAATGAATCGATTCCGCAAAGAATTGTCACAGGTTATCGAATGGTAATTGATTTTAGAAAATTAAACAAAGCTACTAGCAAAGATCATTATCCTCTACCTTTCATTGATAAAATGCTAGAAATACTATCAAAACATACACATTTCTGCTTTCTAGATGGATATTCTGGTTTTTCCCAAATACCTGTGTCACAAGAGGATCAAGAAAAAACTACTTTTACATGCCCTTTTGGTACCTTTGCTTATAGACATATGCCTTTTGGTTTATGCAATGCACCTGCTACCTTTCAAAGATGTATGACTGCCATATTCTCTGACTTTTGTGAAAAGATTGTTGAGGTTTTCATGGGTGATTTCTCCGTATACAGAACTTCCTTTGATGATTGCTTAAGCAACCTTGATCGAGTTTTGCAGAGATGTGAAGAAACTAATCTTGTCTTGAATTGGGAGAAGTGCCACTTTATGGTTAATGAAGGTATTGACTTGGGGCATAGAATCTCCGAAAGAGGTATTGAAGTTGATAAAGCTAAAGTTGATGCTATTGAAAAAATGTCGTGTCCTAAAGATATCAAAGGTATAAGAAGTTTCCTTGGTCATGTTGGTTTCTATAGGTGGTTTATTAAAGACTTCTCTAAAATTTCTAGGCCTCTTATTAATCTCTTGCAAAAACATGTTCTATTTGTTTTTGGTGATGATTGTGTAGAAGAATTTGAAATGCTTAAGAAAGCCTTAATTTCTGCACCTATTGTTCAACCCCCTGATTGGAACCTACCCTTTGAAATTATGTGTGATGCTAGCGATTATGATGTTGGTGTTGCTCTAGGACAAAGAGTTGATAAGAAATTAAATGTTATCCATTATGCTAGTAAAACTCTAGACAGTGCTCAAAGAAATCGTGCTACCACTGAAAAAGATTTTTTAGCAGTTGTGTTCGCTTGTGATAAATTTAGATCTTACATTGTTGATTCTAATGTAATTGTTCACGCAGATCATGCTGCTATTAAATACCTTATGGAGAAGAAAGATGCTAAACCTAGACTCATTAGGTGGGTTCTCTTGCTACAAGAATTTGATTTATATATTATTGATAGGAAAGGAGCTGAGAACCCCGTAGCAGACAACTTGTCTAGGTTAGAAAATATTCTTGATGACCCACTACCTATTGATGATAGCTTTCTTGATGAACAGATAGCTGTTATAAATGCTTCTCGTAGTACTCCATGGTATGCAGACTATGCTAATTATATTATTGCTAAATTTATACCACCAAGTTTCACATACCAACAAAAGAAAAAGGTTTTCTATGATTTAAGACATTACTTTTGGGATGACCCACACCTTTATAAAGAAGGAGTAGATGGTGTTATTAGACGTTGTGTACCTGAGCATGAACAGGAACAGATCCTACGCAAGTGTCACTCTGAGGCCTACGGAGGACACCATGTTGGAGATAGAACTGCACATAAGGTATTATAATCTGATTTTCATTGGCCTACTCTTTTCGAGGATGCTCGTAAGTTTTTCGTGTCTTGTGATGAATGTCAAAGAATTGGTAACATTAGTAGACGTCACGAAATGCCTATGAACTATTCAGTTGTTATTGAACCATTTAATGTTTGGGGATTTGACTATATGGGACCTTTTCCTTCCTCCAACGGGTATACACATATTTTCGTTGTTGTTGATTATGTTACTAAGTGGGTAGAAGCTATTCCAACTAGTAGTGTTGGTCATAACACCTCCATTAAAATACTTAAAGAAGTTATTTTCCTGAGGTTTGGAGTCCCTAGATATTTATGACTGATGGTGGTTCACACTTTATCCATGGTGCCTTCCGTAAATTGCTTGCTAAGTATGATGTTAACCATAGAATTGCATCTCCTTATCATCCTCAGTCTAGTGGTCAAGTAGAATTAAGTAATAGAGAAATAAATTGATCTTGCAAAAGACTGTTAATAGATCTAGAAAGAATTGGTCTAAGAAACTTGATGCTGCATTATGGGTTTATAGAACTGCTTATAAGAATCCTATGGTATATGTCTTCATATAAAATGGTTTACGGAAAATCATGTCACTTACCTCTTGAACTAGAACATAAAGCTTATTGGGAAATCAAAGAGCTCAACTATGATTTCAAACTTGCCCGTGAGAAGAGGTTATTTGACATTAGCTCACTTGATGAATAGAGAACCCAAGCCAATGAGAATGCCAAATTGTTTAAAGAAAAAATTAAAAGATGGCATGAAAAAAGGATACAAAAGCGTGAATTTAATGTAGGTGGTCATGTCTTGCTATACCTTCTCGTTTAAGATTTTTTGCAGGAAAACTTCTCTCTAAATGGGAAGGACCTTACATTACCGAAGAAGTTTATCGTTCCGGTGCCATCAAGATCAACAACGCCGAGGGTAATAACCCCAAGGTGGTAAATGGGCAAAGAATCAAACATTATATCTCAGGTACTCCCATAAATGTAGAAACAAATATTATTAATGCCATAACACTGGAGGAGTACCAGTCAAAAAAAACACTGGAGGAGTACATAAGGGAGACCTACCTGAATGCTCCAGACCCCCGAAAAGGGACAGGTATGTGATACGGTAAGTAAACCGACTCCAAAACTTTCCCAAAAGCAATTTTTCTCCATTTTGGAATATTAAAAAAATTAGGAAAATAAAAAGTAGACCGAAAAGTGCACGAGGAGGCGACAAGTCGTGGGGGCGCGCCTCCCAGGCATGTGGCCACCTCGTGTGCCTCTCGGACTCTGTTTTCTCCCAGAATACCTCTTTTGCACGGTAAAAATTCATTATATAATCTCCTGAAGGTTTTGACCACCGTACCACGGCAATATCCCATGTTCTTGTTTTGAGCTATTTCTGTAGCAGATTTGGAGCAAGATGTCTTCGCAAGATTCGGTCGGGGAGAGTCGTGTCTCTCACCCGACACCGAACCCAAGAGCATATAGCGAAGCTGAACCCTTTGGGTTGTCAACAAAGGAAGAGATGGAAGCCGACCTGAAAAGAGTGGACGCTATGGAGGAGGATCAAGAAGTTAGTTCTCTTCCCCAACATGATGGTTGGAAGGAGGAATTCACGAGCTCAGTCCTGCCTGATTCAGTCAAACCACCCGATGCTAAGTTTATCTTATAATAACATGAAAAAGAGTGTTGTTTTTTCCCCTGCAGCCAAGATGCATCCATGGGTGGACGGCGCTCTAACTGTCACAGGCAAACTTTGGAAGGAAAATATGGACCTCAAGCAGCAAAATCAAAAGCTTGAAGATGAGAATCACATTCTGAAGGGCATTATTGTCAAGAACATTGCACCACTGCCTCCGAAGAAGGAAACTTGAGTACATGGGTATGAGCACTCCCCTTGGCTTGTGCCAAGCTTGGGGGAGGTGCCCCGGTATCGTATCACCGTCACATCTTTACCTTTATCGTTTTTCCTTAGTTTGATCCTTTTGGTTATATCTTGGTTTAGTAGAATAAAGTTTTTAGTATGGTCTAGTTTTGAGTTTTGCTTTGTGTTCCCTCTATGTAATTGAGTCCGAGTGTTATATAATAAAGATTAGTTTTGAGTTGAGGGCTTTGCTTACTTGCTTTGATCTTGAGAAAAGGGAATAAAAAAGGGAAATAAAAATATTATGTAATAATCTTATGGGAAGTGATGACTTCACATATAAGAAGTATGTCGCATAAATTTTTTGGGAGTTGAGAAACATCGTTTTGGTCATTGTTGCAATTAGTAGGAAGTAATAAAGAAAGCGGGGTCTCACATATAAATAAACTATCTTGGACATCTTTTATGATTGTGGGCACTCATTAAATTATTATATGCTAAAAGGTTGATGTTGCACAAGGAAGACAACATAATGGGTTATGTTTCCTTATATCCGAATAGAAGTTATATTGTCATGGATCCTCCAACATGTTGAGCTTGCTTCTCATCCTATGCTAGCCAAATCTTCTGCAACAAGTAGAGATACTACTTGTGCATCCAAAATCCCATAACCCAGTTTTGCCATGGGAGTCCACCATGAAGGAAATATGCCCTAGAGGCAATAATAAAGTTGTTATTTTATATTTCCTTATTCATGATAAAGGTTTATTATTCATGCTAGAATTGTATTGATCTGAAACCTTAATACATGCGTGAATACATAAACAAACACCGTGTCCCTAGTGAGCCTCTACTAGACTAGCTCGTTGATCAAAGATGGTTAAGGTTTCCTAACCATTGACATGAGTTGTCATTTGATAACGGGATCACATCATTAGTAGAATGATGTGATGGACAAGACCCATCCATTAGCTTAGCATAATGATCATTTAGTTTTATTGCTATTGCTTTCTTCATGTCAAATACATATTCCTTCGACTTTGAGATTATGCAACTCCCGGATACCGAAGTAATGCCTTGTGTGCTATCAAACGTCACAACATAACTGGGTGATTATAAAGATGCCCTAAAGGTATCTCCAAAGGTATTTGTTGAGTTGGCATAGATCGAGATTAGGATTTGTCACTCCGAGTATCGGAGAGGTATCTCTGGGCCCTCTCGGTAATACACATCATAAGCTTGCAAGGAAACGACTGAGGAGTTAGTCAGGACGTGATGTATTACGGAACAAGTAAAGACACTTGCTAGTAATGAGATTGAACTAGGTATGAAGATGCTGACGATCGAATCTCGGGCAAGTAACATACCGATGGACAAAGGGAGTTACGTATGTTGTCATAACGGTTCGAACGATCAAGATCTTCATAGAATGTGTAGGAGCCAATATGGGCATCCGGGTTCTGCTATTGGTTATTGACAGAAGAGGTGCCTCGAACATGTCTACATGGTTCTCGAACCCATAGGGTGTGCACGCTTAACGTTCGATGACGATACAATATTATATGAGTTATGTGTTTTGGTGACCGAATGTTGTTCGGAGTCCCGAATGAGATCACAGACATGACAAGGAGTCTCAAAATGGTGGAGAGGTAAAGATTCATATATAGGACGATAGTATTCGGATAACGGAAGTGTTTCGGGGGTTACCAGGTACTTATCGGGTCACCAAAAGGGGTTCCGGGCACCCCCGACAAAAGATATGGGCCTTCTGGGCCACGAGGGGAAACGCACCAGCCACAAGGGGATGGTGCGCCCCCCATATGGGCCCACCTAAGGAGGAGAAGGAAAGGGGAGAAGGGAAAGGAAAGTGTGGATTAGGATTCCCTCTTCCCCCCTCTTTCTTTCACTACAGGAATCAGGCACTTTGCCGTCTGCCATGGCTGACGATAAAGGCATGCCTGGCAGACAGCAAAGGCCTTTGCCGTCAGCCAGCAGAAGACAATAGGTCCGGCTGAATAGGCTATGGCGAAGGGCTCTTTGCCGTCCGCTGGCGGACGACAAACATGAAACGGTCATTGCCGTCCGTCAGCAGACGACAAAGAGCCTAGACGGCACACGTGGCAGGTTAGGTCCGTTAGGGGGTTAACGGCGGGCTTTGCCGTCCACTGGCAGACGGCAAAGACCATTGCACCTTTGCCGTCTGCCAGTGGACGGCAAAGTAACCAAATAGGCCGGGCCCCAGGTGCTGCCACGTGGCATGCTATGCCATCCGCTGGCAGACGGGAAAGGTGCAACGGTCTTTGCCATCCGCCAGCAGACGACAAAGTAACCAAATAGGCCAGCCAGTGCCCTAGGTTGCACAGGTAGCTACCATGTGGCAGCTTTGTCGTCTGCTGGCTGATGGCAAAGCTCTTTGCCGTCTGCCAGCAGACGGCAAAGAGCCTGTATAGCCCCTTTTTCTGTTTTTCCTAAATTCTTTCAATTTCACAGATATATATATATAAACATTTGAAGGTATATATAGACAAGCATATCCAACAAGTTTCCAACACATCCGACAACATATACAACAAGTTTGCAACAACACATGTCCAACAAGTTTCCAACACTACATATCCAATAAGAAGTTACCTCCAACAAAGTTCATCGTACAAAATCAAAACAAAAAGAGTAGACTCCATGAAAGCAAGCTCCTCATCTAAAGCAAATCTGCAAATTGGTAAAGAAGAAAGTTAGAAGAAGAAGAAGAAGGCTAGCTAGAAAAATAAGAAAAATAAGAAGAAGAAGAAGAAGTAGAAGTAGAATTTATCTACTCTTTATTACTCTTCTTTCCTCTTCTTTATCTTCTTCTTCTTCTAACTAAGGTAGGAAAAATGCCATTTTTTAGCTAAGCTAGGTAAAAATGCTAAGTGTGCAGGTCATTTTAGTGCTAAGCTAGGTAAATAGGTCATTTCAGAGCTAACATAGGTAAAATGGATCATATTAGAGCTAACCTAGGTAAACTTGGTCATTTTGGAGCTAACCTAGCTAATTATGCCATATTTGAGTTAATTAAGCATATTATGCCATTTTTGACATAAGTAAGCTAAGTATAGGTCTTTATTGAGCTAACCTAGGTAACTAAGCATATTATAGCTAATTTAGCATTTTAGAGCTAACTTAGGTCATTTTGGAGCTAACTTAGGTAAATTGATCATTTTGGAGCTAATTAGTATTATTATGTCAGTTTCGAGGAAAATAAGCTAACTATATGACATATATGAGGTTACCAAGATTGTTATGCCATTTCAAACCTAAGTAAGCTAATTATGCCATGTTTTACATAAGTAAGCTAAGTGTATGTCATTATTGAGCAAACCTAGGTAACTAAACATATTAGAGATAACTAAGCATATTAGAGATAACTTAGGTCATTTCAGAGGAAACAAAGCTAAGTATAGATCATTTTGGAGCTAAGTAAGCTAATTATGTCATTTTGGAGGAAGATTAGCTAAGTCTAGGTCATTATGGTAAGCATTTTGGAGGAAATAAAGCTAAGTCTAGGTGATGCGGAGCATCCTACGGACATCACCATGTCAAGAGTCCATTTGGCAAGTGACACGTGCGTCATCTACTTCACATACACAAAGGTGAATCATCTCCTTTACACGTGCTCACTTGACCCTCTCGAGGATGGTATACTATTTGACACTCCTTCCGTGTGCATGCATAGGTATTATCGGAACATCACGGATGTCGAGGAGGAGTGCGAGCGTAAGTGTACGTCTACACCATCCGCGACGGAAGCATGGAAGAGAAGACGGAAGAAAGGAGAAGAAGACGGAGCGGCTGCTGAGCTGGAGCCGGACATCCGGACGCCGAGCCGGATCATCCGGGCCGACCCCTGGATCGTCCGGATAACTGCGCCGAAGACACCCGAAGGCTTCACCTGAAGCCGGACCATCCAGGACTCCGTCCGGATCATCCGGATCCCCGACGCCCGGATCATCCGGCCTTGCCTGCGCGCATGACTCGGGCCGAGGCCATGTACCCATTCCGCCCCCTCACTTACCCCTTCGTGGCTTAGACTATAAATAGACCTCCTCCACCTCCTTTCTAGGGTTAGCAAAGTGATAGCTCATTTGATAGAGAGCTTTGCTCCTTGTACCACACTACTCTTGAGAGAGAGAGAGAGAGACCACCACTCCCATGGAGTTCAAGACCTCAATGTGAGAAGATCCTGCGGGATATATCGATCAAGACCCCCTCTTGGGCGGCCCCCTTCAAGACCTCCTCATGGAGATGAACCTTACCTTGTATCTTTCCCTTTGTTGTTCATGTACCTTGTGGATCTTGTGTGTTTGATTGTCTAGTGGATGTGTGATTGGACTTGTTCTTGAGTGTTTCCCCTTGTGATTTCTCTCTGTTCTTCCCCGTGTTCTTTGTGTTCTTCGAGGGGTCTCGCTCCTTTCGTGAAAGATCGGCCATCTAGGGGTCCATCCTACATCATCTTGGTATCATGAGCCACGTTGATCACGATTTCGGAGCCTCCCCCACCGTTTTCTAGCCTTGTTTTGATTGATTTCGTCCTAAATTCGAAAATCCCCACCAAAAATAGCCCCAATTTTTTTGTGATTTGTGAGTTTTGATGATGTTTTGTTGATTTTGATCCATGGATTTGCTTGGTTTCGAGTGGATCTAGCATCTCCCCAAGTTCCCCCACCTTCCATCCACGAAATCTCCTCAAATTTGCCCTGAAAATCCCCCATTTCCGCCCAAAAATTCGTCCCCGAGAGGAATCCCGAGCAGTTTGACTTGCCCGGATCATCCGGACCTTCTCCCGGATCATCCGGACCACTCCCGGATCAGCTGGACCCTCTCCCGGACGTCCGGATAATCTAGACACCCGAATACCCGTACCGGAGCTGACGAACCCGGATCATCCGGAAGTACACCCGGATCATCCGGACCAAGCCCGGATCATCCGGACCTCCTCCCGGATGTCCGGCTAACCCTGAAACTGACTGTGCTGAAATTGTTTTTGGTCATAACTAATTCATCCGGTGTCCATTTTTGACGTTCTTTAGCTCGTTTTGAAGCTCTTGACATCCCCCTTCCCACAAAAATACCACCATCGTCATTTGACTTCATCAATTTTTTGGAACTTTGGCATCTTTGCCTAGGGCCACCATAATATCATCCGCATTACCACCACCGACTTCCGCAACCTAACCCATTTTGATCCCCATTGTATATGTGGTTGCTTGAGTAGTGATTTGAGTCTCCTAAGGTGTTTCGGCTACTTAGGGACAGTTGCTTCTTCATCAACCATAACCTCCACTTCCGCATTGCCTAGTGCAACACCACCGCTTTCCGCTACCACCATTTGACTTTTGTCCTTGAGATTTTGAGTTGTGGTTTTTCCGTTTCCTAAGGTGTTTCGGCTAATTAGGAACGGGTCGACATCGACAACACCGCCTCTCATCATCGCCACGGACGGTAACCTCGACGACACCATTGTATATTCCCCTTGCAATTGCATTGATAACCCCTAGCCCATTTTGCGTCACTTGCCTATCGAGACTAGCCATTTGAGTATTGCCTGGCAACGTTACTTGTGCACATTAGTGGTCCACCCTTCCATTGCATACATACCATATCATATTGGTATCATCATATCATCCCTTGTGTCACAAGATTGTTCCCGCAAATACACAATTGCTATCTTGGTTTGTGCATTTCGCAAAGTGGCCATACAAAAAAAAGAGAATAAGCTTTTAAGGAAAAAAAGAGAGAACAAAGAGCTTGTGAGAAATAGCCATAGCATCATACCACATTGCACATAAGATTGTCATATCTGATCATCTTGGATCATCTTGAGAAACACCGGGAACCATACATACATAGCATAATTGGGATAGAAAGTTTATCCATTTTGCATCTTATAGGTTGTGCACAAGTGTCGTATCCGCCTATTGAGCAATCGTGCTAGCGTCTCTCTTGAGTTGTGCAACACGAGCGTTTGCCGTGGATTCCACATTTTGAGCTCATTCCTTGGTTGCACGACCCCATTTATCTATCCGTGTGTGCGTTTCCGTGTGCCATTCTTTGCTATTGGTCTACTTGTTTCACTTGCGAATTTGTGAATCTCTTTCAACATTATTGACTCTTGCTAACATTTTGCATCAAATTTTTGTGCCACTATCCTCACCGAGCTACTCCATAAGCTTTACTTGATAGGTGTGAGTGAACAAGTCCGGTACCAATTCCACTATTCTTTCATCTCACATTGAGTGAAACGGGATACATCCTCAACTTTGGGAAAAGGTAACTTGGTATTGTTTATCTCATTTCCTACTCACCTCTACTTGAGTCTTGTGATGGATAGGCAAGGCATTTCACCTTCGGTCTACAACAACAACGACGAGTTTGATGCCACGAACAACTCCAACGACGCCAAGATGCAAGCTCAAATGGAGGACATCAAAGCCCTCATCAAGTCCTACAAGAGATCTTCCTCATCTTCGAGAAGACGCTCAAGAGCACATTCTTCCGAGCTACCATCTCCGTCAAGATCACATCGGCATCGACACCATCACCACCAAGAACGTGAAGGTCAAGAGCTCAACACTAACAACCGCTCAACGACTTCACCATCACCCTTGGCATCTTCGCCAAGCAACTTCAAGGCATCTTCGCCTATGGACATATGGCATCTTCGCCAACAAGCACCTCAAGACTACGCTCAAGAGAAGCTCCCCAAGCTCAAGTCCGCGACTTCCACGAGCTACTACGACCTCGACACCGACCACGAGATTCCTTTCTATGGGACTCTAGAACCCGAGGAGTATCTCGAATGGGAGCGCCTCATGGACGACTACCTCAAGCTACATCAAGTTCCTCCCGAAGATCAAGTGAAGTGCGCCTCAAGAAACTTCCACGACTATGCGTCGACATGGTGGCTTCACACACCTTTGGAGACCTCCGATATGAGTTGGCCCAAAACGAAGAGAGCTTTGCGGCGAGAGTTTGTGCCTCCAACCTACACGGAACAACTTCTACGCCAATTGGAGAACACCATCCAAGGATCCAAGCCCATCGACGAGTACTTCAAGGAGATGAAGACTACCTTGTGATGAGCCGGCGTGGACGACCCCATGTCGATGAAGTTCCACTTCATGATGGGATTGAACAACGACATCTCCAAGACGATCTTCCTCAAGAACTACAAGTCCCTCGACGACAACTACATTGGTGCTCTCAAGGCGGAACAAGGACTCATGAAGGCCAAGGCTTCTCCACCCCAAGCTCACTTCGCGACGACCAAGCTCCATGAGAACGAGCATGAGGCTAGTACGACCAAGATGTCCAAGCCCGACGAGCTCCAAGACAATGCTCCCAAGTTCGACTTCACCGCCATCCCTCTTTGTGGCATTGATGGTGCCGAGTCTACTTTGACTCTTTTTCAAGACGGTGCGGCGACGAGTACGACTACGGAGAACCTCAAGGACCAAGCTTTGGAGGCGAGCGACAAGGTGGCGAGCAAGGATGATGCTTCCATCTTAGGAGGCAAGAGTGATGATGTGCCATCTTCGGCCTTCATCCACGGCGACGATCACGAGATGGTTGAGTATTTCACCTCGACCACGGCGACGTATGATGACTTGAGTGACTTGTGACACCATATTGAGAGTGAGAGTGACTTCACCACTAGCCCCACATATGATGTGTTGTCCCAATTCCCATGTGAGGAGAGCCACAACCCCCACCACTTGAGTGAGATGAGTGACTCCACCATACGTGAGATTGAGTGCACCTACATTGAGGGAGTGAGTGAACCACCACATAGAGAGAGTGTGATAGTTGATAGGGCATGTGAGGCCACTTCGATTTCTAACGACTTAACCTCTACCTCTATTGTGTCTTCTCATTTGGTGCTAGGTCCCATATATGATGACGCGCCGTTTCCCGACGACTTCGTCCTTTCTTTGGACAAGACGATGGCCATGGTGGAATATGATGCACCCCCCACATGGTTCCATCAAGATGAAGATGACCACCATTTGGTCTTTCCCACCTCACCTACACCACTTGAGTGGAATGAACAAGGTAACATAGGTGAAGGTGATGCTCTAGTCCCACTAGTGGACATTCTTGACATTGATTGCTTGCATGATGTTGATCAACCTATTTCCATGCTTCATGCTAGTGCGACTTCCTCATGTGATGATTTCTTGCCCATTTACGATGAGTATGATGATTCTCATGTCGAGTCTATTAGTTGTGATGCCATGTTACATAGGATTTCTTGTGATAATTCTTTAGGTCATATCATGTTTGACAATCCGCTTGACTTGTCATATGCTATGCATGAGATCAATCATATGTCATATTTGCAATCTCATCGTACTGACTATGCATATGCCATTAAAATAAACCCAATTTGCACATATGGCATAGATGACAAGCCCATGGTTATTGGCATTTGTTTTTCTTGTGATGATATTGATATGCTCCCTTTGCATCATTTATCTCATATGCCATGCCATGACCACCTGGCTACGGATATGCATTGTTTTGGATGTTGTCCATTTTCTCCATATGATGTTTCCAATATTGCTCATGAGGAGACCCCCATAGTTTCCTCATACATTTTAGGAGATTTTGATCAATCCCATCCATTGCATGATCCTCATACTTATGTGCACAATATGCTCCCCATGAATAAACATGCTATTGATGTGCCATATACTTGCATTCTCAATTTGTGTCCCCATCGTGTTATACATAACAACTATTCTTTCATGATGGATGACATGTTCTTATACCATGCATCAAATTTCTTTGAGCGATGCTTATCTTGTGCTAACTCACACATGCACATACACATCATGATGGATGATGTGTACATTTACCACACACACAATTTCTTTCGCTTGTGTATTTGTTGTGTAGGTACCCATGCTTACTTGTCAACCTCACAATCCCATGAGTTGACAAGACGAGCTCTAGAGAGCAACGATGATTTGGGATCTCATGGATTGTCCTTCCCACCGCTCTCTTCACGCGAAGTCTTCGCGCATTTCTTCTACATGGCCCTCACTTGGCTATGGGTTATTGTCCATTATATATCATTTGCCCATCTTGCCATGTTCACTTTGCATGATATGCTCATTCCTATGCCTTTGCCATGCAATTGTGACACATGCTTTGCATCACACATGATCATTGATTCTGGTACTTGTATGTGTATTTGCAAGCTTGGTGGAGATATTGCTTGTTATTGCCATGTTTGCTTTCTGCCCCATGCCTATGATGATACTATGATCTTGCTTTGTGTTCGTGCTTGCGATATGTCATGTGCATTGCCTATGCCCATTATTTGCTCACATGACATGATTGCCATGATTTCCTCTAGTATGTTGCATCTTCGCACTACTAGCTTTCACGACTTGATTGCTATGATTGCTTGCCTTGTTGCATCACCGATAATTCATACTTGCTCGCTTCATGCGGTTGATGACAACCATCTACATGCTTTGCACATGATTGTTAGTGCTTCTTATCATATATCTCCATATGTTGCCTCTCTCATGCTAGATGATTTGCAATGTATTGAGTGCAACCATGCTTTTAGTCTTGATAATGAGTTTGCCCCCATAGCATTCTCACATATGTTTGGCGATTTTGACATATTTCTTGTGAAGCATGCTTGTCTTTGCTCTTTGCACCATATACCTAGTGCCATGAATATTGCCATTGCATCATATTATTCATGCACTTGCGCTACTAATGGTTATGTGCAAGAGAAGAGAACCATCATGATGGATGATGTGTTTATCTACCATGCGCATACGTTCTTTGTTTTGTTGTGTGCATGTGTAGGATACTTGGACTTTGTGTCGACTTCCACCTCACGGGAGTTGACCATTCAAGCTCTTGAGAGCGAACCACTTGCGACCGACTCACTTCTACACCGCTTTTGCTTGTGTCTCGGCATTGTGAAGAACACACAAGGACATGCTTTCAAGGTGATATCCTTCTCTTTTGAGAACCCCCAAACCATGATCATGGATATTATGGATCATACTACTTGTGTTGCTTGCACCATGAGACTTATTGTTCATCTTGGACCACTTGATTGCACACATGTTAGAGATCTTGCTTCGACTTGTCATTTTCACCATTCCATGCATCATGATATATATGCCCTGTGTCTTGCATCCAATTCTTGGATTACTTGTTCCTCTCACATGTTTGGTTGCAACAATGTCATCACTTCACATATGCCATGTCACATTGATTGCTACATGCTTGTCTTGAGTGCCTCACACATGTTCAACAATTGCTCTTTCTATTGTATTGAGTGCCACACTATTTTCACTACACCCTATGCACATTATGCTTGCATTGTCTTGCACTTGACCCATGTGTTTAGACACTTCATTTTATTTGGTGTTGTGAATGATTCATATGCCTACCATAGACCTTTCATTGAGTGCTTTATGCATGATTGCTATGACCATGAGGTAGATGCTTCTTCTCTTGTTACACATATTTGCATCACTACCTCACATTTACATGCTTGTTTCCATGAAGTCCTTCTTTGTGCTCAATTTATGTGCTTACATGCCATGTCACAATCCTTTGTCACACCATATCCTATGCTTGATGACGACACTTGTTGGGTGAATCACCTCTTGAATGCTTGGTTTTGCACTAACGCTAACCACATTTGTTTTTCCAAGTGTTTGTTGTCTTTGCTCCTTTTGAAGGAATCCCAAGATGGTGCGACATTGGAGAGTGCCCATTTCGAGCTTAAAGATGACGAGAACTTGGTGATCGACCACTTCTGCACGACGACGCCATCTCTTTCCCATGGTGATTTGGATTTCGATCCGAGGACGGATCTTTCCCAAGGGGGAGGGGATGATGCGGAGCATCCTACGGACATCACCATGTCAAGAGTCCATTTGGCAAGTGACACGTGCGACATCTACTTCACATACACAAAGGTGAATCATCTCCTTTACGCGTGCTCACTTGACCCTCTCGAGGATGGTATACTATTTGACACTCCTTCCGTGTGCATGCATAGGTATTATCGGAACATCACGGATGTCGAGGAGGAGTGCGAGCGCAAGTGTACGTCTACACCATCCGCGAGGGAAGCATGGAAGAGAAGACGAAAGAAAGGAGAAGCAGACGAAGCGGCTGCTGAGCTGGAGCCGGACATCCGGACGCCGAGCCGGATCATCCGGGCCGACCCCCGGATCGTCCGGATAACTGCGCCGAAGACACCCGAAGGCTTCACCTGAAGCCAGATCATCCGGGACTCCGTCCGGATCATCCGGATCCCCGACGCCCGGATCATCTGGGACCCCATCCGGATCATCCGGCCTTCCGTCCGGATCATCCGCCTTGCCTGCGCGCATGACTCGGGCCGAGGCCCATGTACCCCATTCCGTCCCCTCACTTACCCCTTCGTGGCTTAGACTATAAATAGACCTCCTCCACCTCCTTTCTAGGGTTAGCAAAGTGATAGCTCATTTGATAGAGAGCTTTGCTCCTTGTACCACTCTACTCTTGAGAGAGAGGGAGAGAGAGACCACCACTCCCATGGAGTTCAAGACCTCCATGTGAGAAGATCCTGTGGGATATATCGATCAAGACCCCCCCTTGGGCGGCCCCCTTCAAGACCTCCTCATGCAGATGAACCTTACCTTGTATCTTTCCCTTTGTTGTTCATGTACCTTGTGGATCTTGTGTGTTTGATTGTCTAGTGGATGTGTGATTGGACTTGTTCTTGAGTGTTTCCCCTTGTGATTTCTCTCCGTTCTTCCCCGTGTTCTTTGTGTTCTTCGAGGGATCTCGCTCCTTTCGTGAAAGATCGGCCATCTAGGGTTCCACCCTACATCACTAGGTCTTTATGCATTTGGTAGGCAAAACACTAGAGAAGACTTACCGTCATCACGGAGGTGAAGGACCGGTCGGTAATGGGCCAGTGCCACACGGAGTAGGCGGTCGGGGTCGGGGTTGCGCCAGTGCGAGACAGCGAAGGATCGGTCGATGCTTGTCGGGAGGCATGTTGCACCAAAGATCATTTGCAATGTCTCGTTAGCATGATGCAACTTAAATGTGAATACTAGTAACTAATGACCATTCAAATGAAACTCACTGTGTCCGCTAATACCAATCTGGGGCATCGGCGGAGGGGTCTGACCGTTTTTGTCGCACACGGACTGCACATTTTGTTTTCACGAGTCAGTCATATTAGTTAGTAAGGAAACGAACATTACATGCATGATTTGGCTAATAAGCAGGAGAAACTTACCACGAGGAGCTCGTATAGGGCCCGGTGAGACGCGTCATTCCGGTTCCTCTCCGCCTCCAACAGACTAGCCGTCCTGTCCTCCAGCTCGATCTCCCTCTGCTTGGCCTACCTGTTTTCCTCCGCCATAAGCTCCTGGGCCCTAGCCTCGATGTCGAGCTCCACTGGCAGTGGTCGAGGCGGTATCTCAGGAAGAGACCTCGCATGGCGCTTCTTGATCTCCGGGAGACTTCTAGGATAACGTATCAGTCCATCCCCAATGGCTACCGAGCCATGTTTCCTCCCCTCACCAGATAGCATCACGAGCTCTGTATCAAAAGGACTCTGGCTCGGGTTGAAGTCATCCCCTTTCGTCGCCTTCCAAAGTCTCTGTACCTCACGAGCTTGTTGTGGGAGGAGATGTTGGTGAAGCTCTCTGGATGATCGAGGTCATCCTCAGAGAATGCCTTGGCCTTCTTGAACGGGGCCATATGGGCCATGGCATAGAGGTCGTACAGCGGTGGCACGTCCTTCTTATTGTGTTTCGCCTAAAAGAGAGGAACAACATATTAGTTAAGGGCTGAAGCTAGCATGAAGAATGAAATTGCATGAATCGTTAAGGGCTGAAACCACATACCCAGTGATCCCCGTACTCAAACAGGTTAGAGCTCCCTTGATGGTGTGGCACACCTCGCATTTGGGCATGCTTATCCCTGGCCTTGTTGTGTTCGGCTAGCCATTGGGGAGAGAACCACTCATCCACCAGCGCCTCCCAACAGTCCATCATATCCACACACCATCTCGGGGGCACCTAAGTTTGGCAAAGAGAAATTTTAGCGCTACGCCTACGAATGAAATCAAGGAAACTAAGTACAAGGCCTTAAGAATTGGTAATTACCTTCATGTACTTCTCCTTACTCAGATACTTGCGGTGGCACTTCTTCTTGGCCCTCCTAATGTTAGTCGAGGCGTATTAGTCTCGAAGAGCCTGCACCCTAGCCTCGTGCCGTAAGTTCTGAAGTAGGCGCTTGCACTCGGCTTCGAGAACCCTAGCCGTCTCCGCCTCGTGTTCCTCAGAACACCTGTAGAAGGTCTGCAATCGAACAAGACAACCCTGATTAGTACAATCACTAGGTAATGTTGATTTTTAATTCTGTAAAGGAGAAATTACCCAAAACCACCGCCTCACAATGTCGGCCACCGTCTCGCACAAGACACATCGACCCTCTCCTCCGGCGGGGCCCAGGTAGCCACGTACAGCTCCTAGCTCAGTGCTAGCTGTGGAACCTGACCCTCACGGGGCAACGTGACCCACCCCGGGAAGTGGTGCTGGCAAAGCACACCAAGGACCTAGTTGGGCCTCCAGACACCATCGGCGTGTATCCAACCCCTGTAGTATGACAAGGCCAACACATTAGATATTAATTTGAAGAAACATGAAGGAAAAAGATTAAGAAAGAGTAAATGCACTTACTTCTCCCTGTTAGGCTCAATCAAAGCGCTCTGATCGCGGGTCGCCGGCACGGCCGGGAGCTTCGTACCACCACGCTGGTAGACCTTCTTGCCCTGCTCAACCAGCTCGCCCTCGCTAAAACTATCGTCAGACCAGGTCTCCTGGCCATCAGCATGGCCACTAGTCTCCGGAGTCACGTGGGACGAAGACTCCGGGACCGGAGTCTCATGGGACGAAGACTCTGGGGCCCGAGTCTCCTGGGATGAAGGCTCGGCGACCCGAGGCTCGTCGGCCCGAGGGTCGTGGACCGGAGTCCGAGACAGGTCCAAGTCTGACGGGTCCACCTGAGACAGAGTACTCCGGTGGTCCGGAGAAACAGCTGGGGTGGCGGCGAGGAAGGCGCAACATGCTTCCTACCTCTCCCGCCGCAACGTCCACCTCTAGCTACACCCCTCTTCGTCTTCCTCCGACCTCTCCCGGCCGAAGAAGAAGCGCTCGCCGGTGTCGTTATGCTGTCTACGAGCGCTCTCCGAAGCTGCTGGGGTGGAATATAGCCACCCCTACCAGCACGCGCCGAGGAAGGAGGCTCCGAGCGCTCTCGACCCGCGCCCACCATCTGTCGACACCTGCAATGACAAAGAGTAAACGAAACTAGTACAACATAAACATAATAAAATATTTAAGTGTGTACCATCATCATGAACATAATAAAATACTTAAGTGTGTTGGGGTCGGGGGTGCCGTGTCGGGGTCGGGGTGCTGTGTCGGGGTTGCGGTGTTGGGGTGTCGAGGTAGGGTCGGGGTGTCGTGTCGGGGTCAGGGCGGCGACACTCGACCCCTCGACCCCTTTTCCCCTCGACCCCTCGACACCTCGATCCTCGACCCCTAGACCCTCGAATCCTTTTCCCCTCGATCCTCGACCCCTCGACCCCTTTTCCCCTCGACCCTTGACCCCTCGACACCTCGATCCTCGACCCCTAGACCCTCGACTCCTTTTCCCCTCGATCCTCGACCCCTCGATCCCTCGACACCTCGATCCTTGACCCCTAGACACTTGACTCCTTTTCCCCTTAATGCTCGATCCCTCGACCACTCAGCGACCCTCTTTTCCCTCGGTGACCCTCTTTTTCAACTTTTCCTACTTCTTTTTTACATCTTCTACTTCTACTTATTTTTTTCATACTTATCTTTTCTTCTTCTTCCTTCTTTTCCTTCTTCCTCTTCTCTTCTTTTTCTTCTTCATTTTCCTTATTTTCCTTCTTCCTCTTGTCTTCTTTTTCTTCTTCAATCAACTAATTAACCTAAATCAACTAAAATCTACTAACCTAAAATAAACTAAAATCTACTAACCTAAAATCAACTAAAATCTATTAACCTAAAAGCATGGCTTGCTGCTTTGCTTGGCAGGTTGGCTGGTGTTCCTCTGCTTTCTCTCTGACCAGTTAAACCACAGGAAGCATCATCCAACTAACATCAAGTCCGCCTGAACACCCACAATACACAAGCAAATTGACATCCTGACCAGTGAAAACTTAAGAAGAGTGACCCAACTAACAGCAAATACATGTCTCGTCAATGTGCATGCCAGCATCACCATCTACTCATAAAGTGCGTCAAGTTGTTAAATACGCTTAGTCAAGACAAGCTCAACATTTTAGGGACAAAGAAAGTGGGCATCAGAACCAAACAATGTACTAACAGTAGGAGGAGTACTAACAAGAATAGTGGATAGATAGTAGACTTTAGTTCTTCTTTTCTTCTTTTCCTGTTTTCTTTCTTCTTCTTCTTCTTCTTCTTCTTCTTCTTCTTCTTCTTCTTCTTCTTCTTCTTCTTTTTTCTATGTTTTGTCCTCCTAGTCCTTTTAGGTCTTCTTTCTTTCTTTTCTTTTCTTGTTCTTGGGCTTATATATCTAACTAAGTAATTAACCTAAAGAAACTAACTAAGTAATTAACCTAAAAAATAACTAACTAACTAATTAACCTATGTACCGCAGGGTAAAACAAGTAACTAATTAACCTAAAAAACTAACTAACTAACTAACTAATTAACCTAAATGAAAAGGCAGCAAAAAAAAGATAGAAAAGGAAAAAGAAGCCTCACCAGGGGCGGAGCGGCGCCAGGCGGCGGGCAGCGGGGGGTCGGGGCGCGGGGCGGTGGGGGTCGGGGTCGTTGGCGGTGGTGGTGGTCGGGGGCGGCGGGGTCGGTGGGGGTCAGCGGCGGGGCACGGGGGCGGTGCGATGAGGGAGGCAGAGAGAGGGGAGAGAGAGGGGTGGGGCGTGGGGCGACCGTTTTTAGTTAGGTTTAATTTATTTGCCGTCTGCTAGCAGACGGCAAAGAGCGTAGCTAGTGGGGTGGGGCCGGGGGAAACGGCTGTTAGGTTGGCTATTATCTTTGTCGTCTGCTCGCGGATGGCAAAGAAAGTGGCCGTTAGGTGGTTCTCGATACTGGGCCACCCACCCTCTTTGCCATCTTCTAGCGGACGGCAAAGCTTCATTGTCGTCTGCTAGCAGACGGCAAAGAACTGGCTGACGGCAAACATTGTCTTTGTCGTCAGTTTTTTTTAAGCTAAGGGCAAAGAAAGATCCTGATTCCAGTAGTACTTCCCCCTCCGACAAACATGGCAGGGGCGCGGCCAAGGGTAGGAGCCCAAGTAGGATTCGGACCTACTTGGGGTGCCCCTTGGCCTCTCCCCTCTCCCTCCCACCTATATATATGTGGGAGGGGGCGCCTACCACACCCCAGGCAATTGTTAGCCGTGTGCGGCGCCCCCCTCCGCCGTTTATACCCCCGGTCATATTTTCGTAGTGCTCAGGCGAAGCCCTGCGGAGATCACTTCACCAACACTGTCACCATGTCGTCATGCTGATGGAACTCATCTACTACCTCAACGTCTTGCTGGATCAAGAAGGCGAGGGACGTCATGATACGTCTCCAATGTATCTATAATTTTTTATTGTTCCATGCTATTATATTATCTGTTTTTGGATGTTTAATGGGCTTTAATATACCTTTTTATATTATTTTTGGGACTAACCTATTAACCGAAGGCCCAGTGCAAATTGCTGTTTTTTGCCTATTTTAGTGTTTCGCTGAAAAGGAATATCAAACGGAATCCAAACGGAATGAAACTTTCGCAAGGATCGTTTTTGGAACAAACGCAATCCAGGAGACTTGGAGTGGACGTCAAGGAAGCAACGAGGAAGCCACGAGGCAGGACGGCGCGCCCCCACCCTCGTGGGCCCCTCCCAGCTCCATCGACCTACTTCTTTCGCCTATATATACTCTTATACACTGAAACCATCGGAGAGAGCCACGAAACACCTTTTCCACCACCGCAACCTTCTGTACCCGTAAGATCCCATCTTGGGGCCTTTTCCGGCGCTCCGCCGGAGGGGGATTCGATCACGGAGGGCTTCTACATCAACACCATAGCTTCTCTGATGATGTGTGAGTAGTTTACCACAGACCTTCGGGTCCATAGTTATTAGCTAGATGGCTTCTTCTCTCTCTTTGGATCTCAATACAAAGTTCTCCTCGATCTTCTTGGAGATCTATTCGATGTAATTCTTTTTGAGGTGTGTTTGTCGAGATCCGATGAATTGTGGGTTTATGATCAAGATTATCTATGAACAATATTTGATTCTTCTCTGAATTCTTATATGCATGATTTAATATCTTTGCAAGTCTTTCGAATTATCAGTTTGGTTTGGCCTACTAGATTGATCTTTCTTGCAATGGGAGAAATGCTTAGCTTTGGGTTCAATCTTGCGGTGTCCTTTCCCAGTGACAGCAGGGGCAGCAAGCACGTATTGTATTGTTGCCATCAAGGATAAAAAGATGGGGTTTATATCATATTGCTTGAGTTTATCCCTCTACATCATGTCATCTTGCCTAATGCATTACTCTGTTCTTATGAACTTAATACTCTAGATGCATGCTGGATAGCGGTCGACGTGTGGAGTAATAGTAGTAGATGCAGAATCGTTTCGGTCTACTTGTCACGGACGTGATGCCTATGTTCATGATCATGCCTAGATATTCTCATAACTATGCGCTTTTCTATCAATTGCTCGACAGTAATTTGTTCACCCACCGTAACATATGCTATCTTGAGAGAAGACACTAGTGAAACCTATGGCCCCCGGGTCTATTTTACATCATATTATTTTCCTATCAACTTGGTATTTCTGCCGCCGTTTATTTTGCAATCTTCACTTTCCAATATATACAACAAAAATACCAAAAATATTTATCTTATTATCTTTATCAGATCTCACTTTTGCAAGTGGCCGTGAAGGGATTGACAACCCCTTTATCGCGTCGGTTGCAAGGTTCTTGATTGTTTGTGCAGGTACTAGGCGATTTGCGTGTAGTCTCCTACTAGATTGATACCTTGGTTCTCAAAATTGAGGGAAATACTTACGCAACTTTGCTGCATCACCCTTTCCTCTTCAAGGGAAAACCAACGCATGCTCAAGAGGTAGCAAGAGGAATTTCTGGCGCCGCTGCCAGGGAGATCTACGCACAAGTCAAGACATACCAAGTGCCCATCACAAACTCTTCTCCCTCGCATTACATTATTTGCCATTTGCCTCTCGTTTTCCTCTCCCCCACTTCACCTTTGTCGTTTTATTCGCCTCTTTCCCGTTTGCTTTTCTTTCACCATGGCTGAATCAAAAAGGGCTAAGGGTTCTCCCCCGGGTTTTTGTACTTTGGATAGTCCCTCTGTCCTTTCTAAGCTCATAAATAATGACGTTATACCTACCGGGGTTATCAATGAGGATTTGAATAATTTCGATGAAGATGATCTCGCAATTTTTCGTTATTTACTTGATGAGTCTTTGAAAGATGCTTGGGATAGGTTATTAAGAATCCGAGCCAGCTATGTGCCCCAATATCAAATTGAGATATACCAAAAAAGCGTTTATGTTGGCTTACCCTCTTCGCTCAAGCAAGTTTTAGATTCTATTTTTGAAGAAGGTTTTCTTGAGGGGGGTGCCATAGATACCTATGAAAAGATGAAAACCATATTTGGGCACCCCATGAGTGAGAAGGTTGAATCCTCCTCTCTTTTGTGCTTTTATCAAAATGAAATTATCAAAGAGATGAAGGCTAGTTTAGATGCAAATTTCCGTAGCGTGCTTAATCTTTATTCCACCATTAATGGCCACGTGCTTTCTCAAAATAGAAACATAAATGCTAGATAAGAAATTTTCTCTTTTCTTTCCCAACACCAAAGATGGCAATACCTAGATCTATTCTTTTTTTATGCCTAGCTAGGGGCGTTAAACGATAGCGCTTGTTGGGAGGCAACCCAATTTTATTTTTGTTTCTTGCTTTTTGTTCCTATTTAGTAATAAATAATTCATCTAGCCTCTGTTTTGATGTGTTTTTATGTTTTAATTAGTGTTTGTGCCAAGTAGAACCTTGGGAAGACTTCGGTGAAGTCTTTGCCATCTTGCTGTAAAAAACAGAAACTTTAGCGCTCACGAGATTAGCTGCCATTTTTTACTGGAGAGTGATTTTAGGTTGATTCTTTCTGAAGATGATTAATAGACAAATTTCTCACGTCCACCAATTTATTTCATAATTTTTGGAGTTACAGAAGTATACGTTTGATACCGATTACTAGAGACTGTTCTGTTTTTGACAGATTCTGTTTTTCGTGTGTTGTTTGCTTATTTTGATGAATCTATGGCTAGTATCGGGGGGTATGAACCATAGAGAAGTTGGAATACAGTAGGTTTAACACCAATATAAATAAAGAATGAGTTCATTACAGTACCTTAAAGTGGTGATTTGTTTTCTTATACTACCAGAGCTCATGAGATTTTCTGTTGAGTTTTGTGTTGTGAGGTTTTCAAGTTTTTGGGTAAAGATTTGATGGATTTTGGAATAAGGAGTGGAAAGAGCCTAAGATTGGGGATGACCAAGGCACCCCAAGGTAAAGTTCAAGTACAACCAAAATCCTAAGCTTGGGGATGCCTCGGAAGGCATCCCCTCTTTCGTCTTCGTCCATCGGTAACTTTACTTGAGGCTATATTTTTATTCACCACATGATATGTGTTTTGCTTGGAGCATCTTGTATGATTTGAGTCTTTGATTTTTAGTTTACCACAATCATCCTTGCTATACACACCTTTTGGAGAGACACACATGAATCGGAATTTATTAGAATACTCTATGTGCTTCACTTATATCTTTTGAGCTAGATAATTTTGCTCTAGTGCTTCGCTTATATCTTTTAGAGCACGGTGGTGGTTTTATTTTATAGAAATTATTGATCTCTAATGCTTCACTTATATTATTTTGAGAGTCCTTTAGAACAGCATGGTAATTTTCTTTGGCTATAAATTTAGTCCTAATATGATAGGCATCCAAGATGGGTATAATAAAAACTTTCATATAGGGTGCATTGAATACTATGAGAAGTTTGATACTTGATGATTGTTTTGAGATATGAAGATGGTATTATTAGAGTCATGCTAGTTGAGTAGTTGTGAATTTGAGAAATACTTGTGTTAGAGTTTGCAAGTCCCATAGCATGCACGTATGGTAAACGTTGTGTGACAAATTTGAAGTATGAGGTGTTTCTTTGATTGTCATCCTTATGAGTGGCGGTCGGGGACGAGCGATGGTCTTTTCCTACCAATCTATCCCCCTAGGAGCATGCGCGTAGTGCTTGGTTTTTGATGACTTGTAGATTTTTGCAATAAGAATGTGAGTTCTTTATGACTAATGTTGAGTCCATGGATTATACGCACTCTCACCTTTCCATCATTGCTAGCCTCTTCGGTACCGTGCATTGCCCTTTCTCACCTTGAGAGTTGGTGCAAACTTCGCCGGTGCATCCAACCCCCGTGATATGATACGCTCTATCACACATAAACCTCCTTATATCTTCCTCAAAACAGCCAACATACCTACATATTATGGCATTTCCATAGCCATTCTGAGATATATTGCCATGCAACTTTCCACCGTTCCGTTTATTATGACACGCTTCATCATTGTCATATTGCCTTGCATGATCATGTAGTTGACATCGTATTTGTGGCAAAGCCACAATGCATAATTTCATACATGTCACCGCCAGAGGCATTCATATAGAGTCATACTTTGTTCTAGTATCGAGTTGTAATCTTTGAGTTGTAAATAAATAGAAGTGTGATGATCATCATTAATAGAGCATTGTACCGAAAAAAAGAAAGGCCAAAAAAAGAAAGGCCAAATAAAAAAAAGAAAATAAAAGGGACAATGCTACTATCTTTTTTTCCACACTTGTGCTTCAAAGTAGCACCATAATCTTCATGATAGAGAGTCTCTTATATTGTCACTTTCATATACTAGTGGGAATTTTTCATTATAAAACTTGGCTTGTATATTCCAACAATGGGCTTCCTCAAATGCCCTAGGTCTTCGTGAGCAAGCAAGTTGGATGCACACCCACTTAGTTTCTTTTGTTGAGCTTTCATACATTTATAGCTCTAGTGCATCCGTTGCATGGCAATCCCTGCTCCTCACATTGACATCAATTGATGGGCATCTCCATAGCCCGTTGATTAGCCGCGTCAATGTGAGACTTTCTCCTTTTTTGTCTTCTCCACACAACCCCCATCATTATATTCTATTCCACCCAAAGTGATATGTCCATGGCTCACGCTCATGTATTGCGAGAAAGTTGAAAAAAGTTTGAGATTACTAAAGTATGAAACAATTGCTTGGCTTGTCATCGGGGTTGTGCATGATGAGAGCATTTTTGTGTGACGAAAATGAAGCATAGCCAAACTATATGATTTTGTAGGGATAAGCGTTCTTTGGCCATGTTATTTTGAGAAGACATAATTGCTTAGTTAGTATGCTCGAAGTATTATTATTTTTATGGCAATATTAAACTTTTGTCTTGAATCTTTCGGGTCTGAACATTCATGCCACAATAAATAAAATTATATTGAAACTTATGTTAGGTAGCATTCCACATCAAAAATTCTGTTTTTATCATTTACCTACTCGAGGACGAGCAGGAATTAAGCTTGGGGATGCTTGATACGTCTCCAACGTATCTACAATTTTTTATTGTTCCATGCTATTATATTATCTCTTTTGGATGTTTAATGGGCTTTAATATACCTTTTTATATTATTTTTGGGACTAACCTATTAACCGAAGAACCAGTGCAAATTACTGTTTTTTTGCCTATTTCAGTGTTTCGCAGAAAAGGAATATCAAACGGAATCCAAACGGAACGAAACCTTCACGAGGATCATTTTTTGGAACAAATGCAATCCAGGAGACTTGGAGTGGACGTCAAGGAAGCAACGAGGAAGCCATGAGGCAGGAGGGCGCGCCCCGGGGGGTAGGCACGCCCCCACCCTCGTGGGCCCCTCGCAGCTCCATCGACCTACTTCTTTCGCCTATATATACTCTTATACCCTGAAACCATCGGAGAGATCCACGAAACACCTTTTCCACCACCGCAACCTTCTGTACCCGTAAGATCTCATCTTGGGGCCTTTTCCGGCGCTCCGCCGGAGGGGGATTCGATCATGGAGGGCTTCTACATCAACACCATAGCCTCTCTGATGATGTGTGAGTAGTTTACCACAGACCTTCGGGTCCATAGTTATTAGCTAGATGGCTTCTTCTCTCTCTTTGGATCTCAATACAAAGTTCTCCTCGATCTTCTTGGAGATCTATTCGATGTAATTCTTTTTGCGGTGTGTTTGTCGAGATCCGATGAATTGTGGGTTTATGATCAAAATTATCTATGAACAATATTTGATTCTTCTCTGAATTCTTATATGCATGATTTAATATATTTTGCAAGTCTTTCGAATTATCAGTTTGGTTTGGCCTACTAGATTGATCTTTCTTGCAATGGGAGAAGTGCTTAGATTTGGGTTCAATCTTGCGGTGTCCTTTCCCAGTGACAGCAGGGGCAGCAAGGCACGTATTGTATTGTTGCCATCGAGGATAAAAAGATGGGGTTTATATCATATTGCTTGAGTTTATCCCTCTACATCATGTCATCTTGCCTAATGCATTACTCTGTTCTTATGAATTTAATACTCTAGATGCATGCTGGATAGTGGTCGATGTGTGGAGTAATAGTAGTAGATGCAGAATCGTTTCGGTCTACTTGTCACGGACGTGATGCCTATGTTCATGATCATGCCTAGATATTTTCATAACTATGCGCTTTTCTATCAATTGTTCAACAGTAATTTGTTCACCCACCGTAATATATGCTATCTTGAGAGAAGCCACTAGTGAAACCTATGGCCCCCGGGTCTATTTTACATCATATTATTTTCCTATCAACTTGCTATTTCTGCCGCCGTTTATTTTGCACTCTTTACTTTCCAATCTATAAAACAAAAATACCAAAAATATTTATTAAATTATCTTTATCAGATCTCGGGTTTTCAAGTGGCCGTGAAGGGATTGACAACCCCTTTATCGCGTTGGCTGCAAGGTTCTTGATTGTTTGTGTAGGTACTAGGCGATTTGCGTGTAGTCTCCTACTGGATTGATACCTTGGTTCTCAAAAACTGAGAGAAATACTTACGCTACTTTGCTGCATCACCGTTTCCTCTTCAAGGGAAAACCAACGCATGCTCAAGAGGTAGCACGTCATCGAGTTGAACATGTGCAGAACGCGGAGGTGCTGTGCGTTCGGTAGTTGATCGGCTGAAGCGCGAAGAAGTTCGACTACATCAGCCGCGTTGTGAAACGCTTCCGCTTATGATCTACGAGGGTACGTAGACACACTCTCCCCCTTGTTGTTATGCATCTCCATGGATAGATCATTGCATGTGCATAGAAAAAAATTGTTTTCCATGCAACGGTTCCTTACAGTGGCATCATGAGCCAGGTCTATGCGTAGATGATAGGCACAAGTAGAACACAAAGAGTTGTGGGCGGTGATAGTCATACTGCTTGCCACCAACATCTTATTCTGATTCGGCGGTATTGTGGGATGAAGTGGCCCGGACCAACCTTACATGTCCACGCACATGAGACCGGTTCCACCGACAAACATGCAACTTGTTTTGCATAAAGGTGGCTGATGGGTGTCTTTTTCTCCTACTTTTGTTGAATCGAATTTGACTATGGTTGGTCCTTGAAGAAGGTTAAAACAACAAACTTGATGAATCACCGTTGTGGTTTTTGCGTAGGTAAGAACGGTTCTTGCTAGAAGCCTGTAGCAGCCACGTAAAACTTGCAACAACAAAGTAGAGGGCGTCTAACTTGTTTTTGTAGGGCATGTTGTGATGTGATATGGTCAAGACATGATGTGATAAATGTTATTGTATGATATGATCATGTTTTGTAAGTTATCGGCAACCGGCAGGAGCCTTATGGTTGTCTCTTTATTCTATGAAATGCAAACGCCATGTGATTGCTTTAGTTTATCACTATGCGTTAGCGATAGTTGTAGAAGCAATAGTTGGCGAGACGACCACAACGCAACGATGAAGATCAAGGTGTTGAGCTGGTGACGATGGATATTATGACGATGCTTTGCAGATGGAGATCAAAAGCACGAGATGATGATGGCCATATCATGTCACATATTTTGATTGCATGTGATGTTTATCTTTTATGCATCTTATTTTTGCTTAGTACGGTGGTAGCATTATAAGATAATCCCTTCACTAAATTTCAAGGTAAAAGTGTTCTCCCTGAGTATGCACAGTTGCTACAGTTCGTCGTGTTGAGACACCATGTGATGATCGGGTGTGATAGACTGTACGTTCACATACAACGGGTGTAAGACAGTTTTTGCACATGCAGAATACTTGGGTTAAACTTGACGAGCCTAGCATGTACATACATGGCCTCGGAACACTGGAGACCGAAAGGTCGAACGTGAATCATATAGTATATATGATCAACATAGAGATGTTCACCTTGATGACTACCCCATCTCACGTGATGATCAGACATGGGTTAGTTGATTTGGATCACATATCACTTAGATGACTTGAGGGATGTCTATTTAAGTGGGAGTTCTTAAGTAATTTGATTAATTGAACTTAATTTATCATGAACTTAGTCCTGATAGTATTTTCATATCTATGTTGTAGATCAATGGCCCATGCTACCGTTCCCCTGAATTTTAATGCGTTCCTAGAGAAAGCTAAGTTGAAAGATGATGGTAGCAACTACACGGACTGGGTCCGTATCTTGAGGATTATCCTCATTGGTGCACAGAGGAATTATGTCCTTGATGCACCGCTAGGTGACAAGCCCCCTCCCGCTAATCTAGACATTGTGAACGTCTGGCAAACGCGGTCTGATGACTACTGTATAGTTCAGTGTGCCATGCTTTACGGCTTAGAACCGGGACTTCAAAGACGTTTTGAACATCATGGAGCACATGAGATGTTCCAAGAGTTGAAGTTAATATTTCAAGCAAATGCCCGGTTTGAGAAATATGAAGTCTCCAACAAGTTCTACAGCTTCAATATGGAGAAGAACAGTTCTGTCAGTGAACACATACTCTAAATGTGTGGGTATTATAATCACTTGACTCAGCTGGGAGTTGATCTTCCAGTTGATTGTGTCATTGACAAAGTTCTTCAATCAAGAAGGAGCATCAAGTGTTGATGGTTAACAAGACCAATAGTTTCAATAAAAAGGGCAAGGGAAAGAAAGGGAACTTCAAGAAGAATGGCAAGCAAGTTGCCACTCCCGGGAAGAAGCCCAAAGATGGACCCAAGCCTGAAACTGAGTGCTTCTTGTACAAAGAGACTGGTCACTGGAAGTGGAACTGCCCCAAGTATTTGGTGGATAATAAGGATGGCAAAGTGAACAAACGTATATTTGATATACACGTTATTGATGTGTACCTTACTAATGCTCGTAGTAGCGCCTGAGCATTTGATACTAGTTAGGTTGCTCATATTTGTAACTCGACACAGGAGCTACGGATTAAACGAAGATTGGCTAAGGACGAGGTGCCGATGTGCGTCGGGAATGGTTCCAAGGTCGATGTGATTGCCGTCGGCACGCTACCTCTACATCTACCTTCGGGATTAGTTTTATACGTAAATAATTGTTATTTGCTGCCAGCGTTTGACGTCTCCAACGTATCTATAATTTTTGATTGTTCCATGCTGTTTTATTATGAATCTTGGATGTTTTATAATCATTTTATAGTCATTTTATATCATTTTTTGGTACTAACCTATTGACATAGTGCCAAGTGTCTGTTGCTGTTTTTTCCATGTTTTTTACATTGCAGGAAATCAATATCAGACGAAGTCCAAATGCCATGAAACTCCACGATGATTTTTTATGGGCCAGAAGGAAGGCAATGGGCCCTGGTTGCACCTAGGGGGTGCCCCGAGGGGGGCACAACCCACCAGGGCGCGCCAGGAGGCCCAAGCGCGCCCTGGTGGGTTGTGCCCACCGCGGGTGCCCCCCGGACCGCCTCTTAGCTCTATAAATACCCCAAAAATACCAGAACCCTAGGGGAGCCGACGAAATATTCATCCAGCCGCCGCAAAGTCCAGAACCACTAGATCCAATCTAGACACCATCTCGGATAGGGTTCACCACCTCCATTGGTGCCTCTCCGATGATGCGTGAGTAGTTCCTTGTAGACCTTCGGGTCCATAGTTAGTAGCTAGATGGCTTTCTCTCTCTCGCTGAATTCTCAATACAATGGTCTCTTGGAGATCCATATGATGTAACTCTTTTGCGGTGTGTTTGTTGGGATCTGATGAACTTCGAGTTTTTGATCAGTCATATCTTTTTATATCCATGAAAGTTATTTGAGTTTCTTTGATCTCTTATATGCATGATCTCTTATAGCCTCGTATTTCTTCTTCGATATTTGGGTTTTCTTTGGCCAACTTGATCTATTTATCTTGCAATGGGAAGAGGTGCCCAGTAGTGGGTTCGATCTTATGGTGCTCGATCCCAGTGACAGAAAGGGAACCAACATGTATGTATCGTTGCTACTAAGGATAGAAAGATGAGATCTATATCTACCGCCATATAGATAAACGGATCTTGTCTACATCATGTCATTGTTCTTATTGCATTACTCCGTTTTTCCATGAACTTAATACACTAGATGCATGCTGGATAGCGGTCGATGTGTGGAGTAATAGTAGTAGATGCAGGCAGGAGTCGGTCTACTAATCTTGGACGTGATGCCTATGTAATGATCACTGCCTGGATATCTTCATAATTATTTGAAGTTCTATCAATTGCCCAACAGTAATTTGTTTACCCACCGTTTGCTATTTTTCTCGAGAGAAGCCACTAGTGAAACCTACGGCCCCCGTGTCTTATTTCTCATATATTTGCTTGCGATCTACTTTTCCTTTGCATTTTTATTCAGATCTATTAAACCCAAAATCCAAACATACTTTGCTGCACATTATTTTATTTGCGATCTATTTATTCAATCTATTACAACTTTCTCCCGTCAAAACGCAATTTCTGCCGTCGTACCCCGAATGGGATTGACAACCCCTTTAACACGTCGGGTTGCGAGGTGTTGTTATTTGTGTGCAGGGGCTGTTTACATTGTGTTGCTTGGTTCTCCTACTAGTTCAATAACCTTGGTTTCATTTCTGAGGGAAATACCTACCACTGTTGTGCTGCATCATCCCTTCCTCTTTGGGGAAATACCGACGTAGCTTCAAGCGACATCAGCGTTGAGCATGAACATTATATTTGGATCTTGTTTAGTGCGAGGAGGTTATTCATTTAAATCAGAGAATAATGGTTGTTCTATTTATATGAGTAATCTCTTTTATGGTCATGCACCCTTGAAGAGTGGTCTATTTTTGTTGAATCTCGATTGTAGTGATACACATATTCATAATATTGATGCCAAAAGATGCAAAGTTGATAATGATAGTGCAACATATTTGTCGCACTACCATTTAGGTCATATTGGTGTAAAGCGCATGAAGAAACTCCATGCAGATGGGCTTTTGGAATCACTTGATTATGAATCATTTGATACTTGCGAACCATGCCTCATTGGCAAGATGACTAAAACGCCGTTCTCCAGAACAATGGAACGAGCCAATGACTTATTGGAACTAATACATACCGATGTATGCGGTCCGATGAGTGTTGAAGCATGATACATCCATTTTGCATCATGTTTTCCTACTGTTATTTATGATGTTTTTATGCATAATAATGCTTTTTGGAGTAATTATAATGCCCTTTCTCTCATAATATGCATGGTACACACAAAGAGGGAGAATTCCGGCAGCTGGAAATCTGGACCTCGAAAAGCTACGCCATGCTACCTATTCTGCACAACTCCAAACAAGCTGAAACTTTACGGAGATTTTTTATGGAATATATGAGGAATATTGGAGCAAATAAGTACCAGAGGGGGCCCACCAGGTGGGCACAACCCACCTGGGCGCGCCAGGGAGCCCAGGCGCGCCCTAGTGGGTTGTGCTCACCCAGGCCCACCTCCGGTGCCCATCTTCTGGTATATAAGTCATTTTGACCTAGAAAAAATAAGGAGAGGACTTTCAGGATGGAGCGCCGCCGTCTCGAGGCGGAACTTGGGCAGGAGCACTTTTGCCCTCCGGCGGAGCAATTCCGCCGGGGGAACTTCCCTCCAGGAGGGGGAAATCATCGTCATCATCATCACCAACAACTCTCCCATCTTGGGGAGGGCAATCTCCATCAACATCTTCAACAACACCATCTCATCTTAAACCCTACTTCATCTCTTGTGTTCAATCTTGTTACCGGAACTATAGATTGGTGCTTGTGGGTGACTAGTAGTGTTGATTACATCTTGTAGTTGATTACTATGTGGTTTATTTGGTAGAATATTATATGTTCAGATCTAATATGCTATTTAATAGCCCTCTAATCTTGAGAATGATTATCATTTGTGAGTACTTACTTTTGTTCTTGAGGTCACGGGAGAAATCATGTTGCAAGTATCATGTGAACTTGATATGTGTTCGATATTTTGATAGTACATATGTTGTGATTCCCATAGTGGTGTCATGTGAACGTCGACTACATGACACTTCACCATATTTGGCCCTAAGGGAATGCATTGTGGAGTAGTTATTATATGATGGGTTGCGAGATTGACAGAAGCATAAACCCTAGTTTATGCGTTGTTCCGTAAGGGACCGATTGGATCCAAAAGTTTAATGCTATGGTTAGAATTTATTCTTAATACTTCTCTTGTAGTTGTGGATGCTTGCGAGGGGGTTAATCATAAGTAGGAGGTTTGTTAAAGTAAGAACAACACCTAAGCACCAGTCCACCCATATATCAAATTATCAAAGTAGTGAACAGGAATCGAACCAACATGATGAAAGTGACTAGATGAAATTTCTGTGTACCCTCAAGAACGCTTTGCTTACTATAAGAGACCGTTTTGGCCCGTACTTTGCGTCAAAAGGAATGGGCTACCTTGCTGCACTTTTGTTACTACTATCATTACTTGCTCGTTACAAATTATCCTACTATCAAACTACTCTGTTACTTATAATTTCAGCACTTGCAGACATTACCTTGCTGAAAACCCCTTGTCATTTCCTTCTGCTCCTCGTTGGGTTCGACACTCTTACTTATCGAAAAGAGCTACAATTGATCCCATATACTTGTGGGTCATCAAGGCTATTTTCTGGCCCCGTTGCCGGGGAGTGAAGCGCCTTTGGTAAGGAAACATTTATATAGTGTGCTGAAATTTACTGTCACTTGTTACTATGGAAAACAATCCTTTGAGGGGTTTGTTCGGGGTATCTTCACCTCGACCGGAACCACAATTAGCTACCCCTCAACCTACTGCACCTACTAAAAATATTGAATATGAAATTCCTTCGGGTATGACAGAACAACTGCTAGCTAATCCTTATGCAGGAGATGGAACCGAACATCCTGATATGCACTTGATATATGTGGAACAAATTTGTGGATTGTTTAAGCTTGCAGGTTTACCCAGAGATGAAGTTAATAAGAAGGTTTTCCATTTATCTTTGAAGGGAAAAGCATTGGCATGGTATAGGCTATGCGATGATATTGGATCTTGGAATTGGAATCGATTGAAATTGGAGTTCCACCAAAAAAATATCCCATGCATCTAGTTCATCGTGATCGGAATTACATATATAATTTTTGGCCTCATGAAGGAGAAAGTATTGCTCTAGCTTGGGGGAGGCTTAAGTCAATGTTATATTCATGCCCCAATCATGAGCTCTCAAGATAAATTATTATCCAGAATTTTTATGCTCGGCTTTCTCATAATGATGGATCCATGCTTGATACTTCTTGTGTTGATTCTTTTATTAAGAAGACTATTGAACTCCGGTGGGATCTTTTGGAAAGAATTAAATGTAACTCCAAAGATTGGGAACTAGATGAAGGTAAAGATTCAGGTATTAAGCTTAAGTATGATTGTGTTAAACCTTTTATGAATACCAATGCTTTCCAAAAGTTTAGCACTAAATATGGACTTGACTCTGAGATTGTAGCCTCCTTTTGTGAATCATTTTCTACTCATGTTGATCTCCCTAAAGAGAAGTGGTTTAAATATCACCCACCTATTAAAGAAGAAATTAAAGAACCGGTACTAGCTAAAGAGGAAACTATACTTCATAATGTTGATCCAGTTGTTCCTACCGCTTATATTGAAAACCCACTTTTCCCAGTTAGGATAAAGGAACATGCTAAAGTTTCAACTGTGGTCAACGAAAGTTATATTAGAACACCTAAACCTGATGAACAAATTATAGTAGAGCCTAGTGTTGCTATGGTTAAGGATCTCCTGGAAGAAAATGTAGATGGGCATGTTATTTACTTCTGTGAAGAAGCTGCTAGAATTGCCAAACCTGCTAAAAAGGATAAACATAGACCTGTTGTTGGCATGCCCGTTGTCTCAGTTAAAATAGGGGATCACTGTTATCATGGTTTATGCGACATAGGTGCTAGCGTGAGTGCTATTCCTTATTCCTTATTTCAAGAAATTATGAATGACATAGCACCCACAGAGATAGAAGACATAGATGTTACTATTAAACTTGCTAATAGAGATACTATATCACCAATTGGGATTGTTAGAGATGTTGAAGTCTTGTGTGGGAAAATAAAATACCCTACTGATTTTCTTGTTCTTGGTTCCCCACAAGATGACTTTTGTCCCATTATCATTGGTAGACCTGTCTTGAACACCGTTAATGCTAAAATAGATTGTGAGAAACAAATTGTCGGTGTTAGTTTTGG
Source organism: Triticum aestivum (assembly GCF_018294505.1). Lineage (NCBI taxonomy): Eukaryota > Viridiplantae > Streptophyta > Magnoliopsida > Poales > Poaceae > Triticum > Triticum aestivum. Next base: position 183,632,386 of record NC_057811.1, on the reverse strand, counting down.
TGATGAGTCTCATGAGCTTAATTTTTTCAAGTTTAGTAGAAAGCTTCATTAAACAGAATTGCCTAGTAAGGATGAAATAATTGGTCTTGCTTCTATTGCTGTGCCTCCTACTGATCCACTAGAACAATATTTGCTAGACCATGAAAACGATCTACATATGCATGAAAGAAATGAAATAGATCAGATTTTCTTTGAACAACGTCCTCTACTTAAACACAATTTGCCTATTGAAACTCTAGGAGGTCCTCCTCCACCTAAAGGTGATCCTGTGTTTGAATTAAAACAGTTACCCGACACTTTGAAATATGCTTATCTCGATGAGAAGAAGATATATCCTGTTATTATTAGTGCTAACCTTTCAGAACATGAAGAAGAAAGATTATTGAAAGTTCTAAGGAAGCACAGGGCTGCTATTGGATATACTCTTGATGATTTAAAGGGCATTAGTCCCACTCTATGTCAGCACAAGAGTAATATGGAACCTGATGCTAAACCCGTTGTTGATCATGAACGTCGGTTAAATCCAAAAATGAAGGAAGTGGTAAGAACAGAAATATTAAACTTCTCGAAGCAGGTATAATCTATCCTATAGCTGATAGTAGATGGGTAAGTCATGTTCATTGTGTCCCTAAGAAGCGAGGTATTACTGTTGTTCCTAATGATAAGAATGAACTTATTCCACAAAGAATTGTTACAGGCTATAGAATGGTAATTCATTTTAGAAAATTAAACAAAGCAACTAGAAAGGATCATTACCCTCTACCTTTTATCGATCAAATGCTAGAAAGATTATCTAGGCACAAACATTTTTGCTTTCTTGATGGATACTCTAGTTTTTCACAAATACATGTTTCTCAACCTGATCAAGAAAATACCACTTTCACTTGTCCCTTTGAAACTTATGCTTATAAACGCATGCCTATTGGTTTATGCAACGCACCTGCTACCTTTCAAAGATGTATGAGTGCTATATTCTCTAAATTTTGTGAAAAGATTGTTGAGGTTTTCATGGATGACTTTTCTGTTTATGGGAAGTCTTTTCATGATTGTTTAAGCAATCTTGATCGAGTTTGCAGAGATGCGAGCAAACAAATCTTGTCTTGAATTGGGAGAAGTGCCACTTTATGTTTAGTGAAGGTATTGTTTTGGGCCATAAAATTTCTGAAAGAGGTATTGAAGTGGACAAAGCTAAGGTTGATGCAATTGAGAAAATGCCATGTCCTAATGATATCAAAGGTGTTCGTAGTTTCCTAGGTCATGCTGGTTCCTATAGGAGATTTATCAAAGACTTTTCTAAAATTCCTAGGCCTCTTACAAACCTTTTGCAAAAGGTTGTTCCTTTTGTTTTTGATGATGATTGTTTAGAAGCCTTCAAAACTCTCAAGCAAGCCTTAATTTCTGCACCTATTGTTCAACCACCTGATTGGAACTTGCCTTTTGAAATTATGTGTGATGCTAGTGATTATGCTGTTGGTGTTGTTCTAGGACAAAGAGTTGATAAGAAACTGGATGTTATTCATTATGCTAGTAAAACTCTAGACGGTGCTCAATGAAATTATGCTACTACTGAAAAAGAATTTCTAGCAGTGGTGTTTGCTTGTGATAAATTTAGATCATACATTGTTGATTCAAAAGTACTTGCTCACACCGATCATGCTGCTACAAAATATCTTATGGAAAAGAAAGATGTTAAACCTAGACTTATTCGATGGGTTCTATTGCTACAAGAATTTGATTTACATATCACTGATAGAAAAGGAGCGGAGAACCCCGTAGCTGATAACTTGTCTAAGCTTGAAAATGTGCTTGATGACCCACTACCTATTGATGATAGTTTTCCTCATGAGCAGTTAGCTGCAATAAATGTTTCTCATAACACTCCTTGGTATGCTGACTATGCTAATTACATTGTTGCTAAATATTTACCACCTAGCTTTACATACCAACAAAAGAAAAGATTCTTCTATGATTTAAGACATTACTTTTGGGATGACCCACATCTTTATAAAGCAGGAGTAGTTGGTATTATTAGACATTGTGTACCTGAGCATGAACAGGGACAAATCCTATGGAAATTTCACTCCGAAGCTTATGGAGGGCATCATGCTGGAGACAGAACTGCTCACAAGGTATTGCAATCTGGATTTTATTGGCCTCTTCAGGGATGCCCGTAAGTTCGTCTTATCTTGTGATGAATGCCAAAGAATAGGTAATATCGGTAAGCGTCAAGAAATGCCCTATGAATTATTCACTTGTTGTTGAACCATTTGATGTTTGGGGATTTGATTACATGGGACCTTTTCCTTCCTCTAATGGGTATACACATATTTGGTTGCCGTTGATTATGTTACTAAGTGGATAGAAGCTATTCCAACCAGTAGTGCTGATCACAACACCTCTATTAAAATGCTTAAGGAAGTTATTTCTCCAAGGTTTGGAGTCCCTAGATATTTAATGACTGATGGTGGTTCACACTTTATTCATGGTGCTTTCTGTAAAATCCTTGCCAAGTATGATGTAACCATAGAATTGCATCACCTTATCATCCTCAGTCTAGTGGTCAAGTTGAACTTAGCAATAGAGAAATAAAATTAATCTTGCAAAAGACTGTCAATAGGTCCCGGAAGAATTGGTCTAAGAAATTAGATGATGCACTTTGGGCTTATAGGACATCATATAAAAATCCTATGGGTATGTCTCCTTATAAAATGGTTTATGGAAAAGCTTGTCGTTTGCCTCTTGAGTTAGAACATAAAGCATATTGGGCAATCAAAGAACTCAAATATGATTTCAAACTTGCCAGTGAAAAGAGGTTATTTGATATTAGCTCATTAGATGAATGGAGAACCCAAGCTTATGAAAATGCCAAGTTATTTAAAGAAAAGGTTAAAAGATGGCATGATAAAAGAAGCGTGAGTTTAAAGTTGGAGAGTATGTTCTTTTGTACAACTCTCATTTTAGATTCTTTGCAGGAAAACTCCTCTCCAAATGGGAAGGACCCTATGTTATCAAGGAGGTTTATCGGTCTGGAGCTATCAAGATAAATAATGCCGAAGGTACTAACCCGAAGGTTGTTAATGGGCAACGAATAAAACATTATATCTCAGGTACGCCCATTAATGTTGAGAGTAATATTATCCAAACTTTGACACCGGAAGAACACATAAAAGAGTCCCTCCGGAACACTCCAGAATCATGAAAATAAGGAGGTACGTGATACGGTAAGTAAACGGACTTCGAAAAATCCACAAAAATATTTTTTGTCAGTTTTGGAATATAACAAAAATTAGGAAAATAAGAAACAACTAGGAAGGTCACCCTTGTGAGCACAAGACACCAGGGCGCGCCTGGCTTGTGGGTTGTGCCCACCTGGGTACCTTCCGGACTCCGTTTTTCTACAGATTGCTTGTCTCCCAAGATAAAAAATCTTTATATACCCCCCGAACCTATTGACCACCGTATCACGGAGAAATCTTCTGTTTTCTTCTCTTGTTGTTTTCCTGAGAGATCTGAAAATATGTCATCCCAAGACTCTGAGGGTGAGAGCTATGTTGCTGATTTTGTCAAAAACCCCAAGTCCTACGGGGATGTGGAGCATTATGGCTGGACCACGGAGGAAGAGGAAGACTATTATCCTAGGGAGAAAGAGGAGACGAGCTCAGATGAGCACGAAACTCTGTTGCCTCAACCTACGGACATGCATGTGGAATTCAAGAAGTCAAGCCTCCCCAACAAAGCAAAGAGGCCTAAGGTTCAGTCTATACCCTTCCACCTTTTGCAGGACAGTAAGCAAGATTTATGCAAAAAGGTACTAGAGCTTGAACAGGAGATCGGTGAATTGAAGGAGGAAAATTCCATCCTCAAGCGTAAACTGAGGAAGAAGGACAAACCCTCTACTCCACCACCAACACCTTCTTCTTCATCACCAAAATAAAATTGAGTATCGGGTATGGGCACTCCCCTTGGATTCCGCCAAACTTGGGGGAGGTGCCCCGGTACTGTATCATCTCCACTATCTTTTGCCTTTACTTATTTTAGTTCGATCTTTTGCTTTAGATGAATAAAAGTTTAGTTCGATCATTTCTTTTCGAGAGTTTGCTTAGTGATCTATCCTTGTAATCATGTGCGAGATATATAATAAAGTTTAGTTTGAGTTTTTGCTTTCTTTACTTTCATGTTGCAATAAAAAGAAAGGAAATAAGTTAAAAAGATCATATGCTAATCTTATGGTAGGTGATGACACTACATAAGGAAAAGTATAAGTAGAAAATTTTATTAGAGATTGACAAACATAGCATTGGTCAATGATGCAACTCATGAAAGAATTAATAAGGGAAGAGAAGAGTCACATATAAATACAATATCCTAGAAATCTTTTGTGATTGTGAGCCCCCATCAAAATATTATATGCCAAAATTGTTGACGTTGGACAAGGAAGACAACATAATGATTTATGTTTGTTCATATTCACATAGAAGTTGTATTGTCATAGATCCTTTAACATGTGGTGCCTGCCCCCTATCTTTGCTAGCCAAAAATTCCGCACTAAGTAGAGATAATACTTGTGCATCCAAAAACCCTTAAACCGAAATCTTATTTTCAAGAGTCCACCATACCTACCTAGGGATTGAGCAAGATCCCTCAAGTAATTGTCATCAGTGCAATAAGGCAATAAAAATTGCTTCTAAAAGTTGGGATCATTTAGTGTAAGAGAAAATTGAGCGTTGTACGAACTTGTGACAGTGAAGAATAAAAGCGACAGACTGCATAATAAAGGTTGCCATCACAAGGGGCAATACAACGTGACGTTCTTTTGCACTAAGGGGTTGAGCATACAAACAAATAAGCGCATGGAACCTCCGCTTCCCTCTGCGAAGGGCCTATCTTTTACCTTTATGTATTTACTTTTATGCAAAGAGTCAAAGTTTTCCTCTCTGTTCCTTTTTATTTCCTCTTTGGCAAGCATCATGTGGCCAGGAAAGATCTAGGCACATATGTCTAGTTGAATATGGGTAGCATGAGTTATTATTGTTCACATCACCCTTGAGGTGAATACGCTGGGAGGCAAAACTACAAGCCCCTATCTTTCTATGTGTCTGGTTGAAACGTTTTGCTCATGTGTATGCGGTGAGTGTTAGCAAACATAGAAGACTATATGATGGTTGAGCATGTGGACTTGCCTAAAGGCACCGATACATGACCCTTCCTGAAAAGATGATGAATTGTAGTTGCAAAGATGACTGAGAACATAGTTTGTTGGTTTCTAATAGAGTTTATGCTTTATACTTCGATAAGTGTGATGAATTATCACTTGTTCATGAGAAGTTTATGATAAAAGTTCTATGATAAAAGTTTTATGTTTAAGTTTGTTGCCATTATAATAATCAACATGATGCTTCTATGTCCGTATTTTGTTTTTATGGACAACTCTCTCTCTAAGCATGTGGACATGTTTTTTGATATTGCTTTTCGCTTGAGGACAAGCGATGTCTAAGCTTGGAGGAGTTGATACGTCCATTTTGCATCATGTTTTCCTACTTTTATTTATGATGTTTTATGTATAATAATGCTTTTCGGAGTAATTCCAATGCCTTTTCTCTCATAATATGCAAGGTACACACAAAGAGGGAGAATTCTGGCAGATGGAAATCTGGACCTGGAAAAGCTACGTTAGGCTACCTATTCTGCACAACTCCAAACAAACTGAAACTTTACGGAGATTTTTTACGGAATATTTGAGGAATATTGGAGCCAATAAGTACCAGAGGGGGCCCACCAGGTGGGCACAACCCACCTGGGCGCGCTAGGGAGCCCAGGCGCGCCTTGGTGGGCTGTGCTCACCCAGCCCACCTCCGGTGCCCATATTCTGGTATATAAGTCATTTTGACCTAGAAAAAATAAAGAGAGGACTTTAGGGACGGAGCACCGCCGTCTCGAGGCGGAACTTGGGCAGGAGCACTTTTGCCCTCCGGCGGAGCGATTCCGCTGGGGAACTTCCCTCCCGGAGGGGGAAATCATTGTCATCATCATCACCAACAAATCTCCCATCTTGGGGAGGGCAATCTCCATCAATATCTTCAACAACACCATCTCATCTCAAACCCTAATTCATCTCTTGTGTTCAATCTTGTTACCGGAACTATAGATTGGTGCTTGTGGGTGACTAGTAGTGTTGATTACATCTTGTAGTTGATTACTATATGGTTTATTTGGTAGAAGATTATATGTTCTGATCCAATATGCTACTTAATACCCCTCTGATCTTGAGAATGATTATCATTTGTGAGTATTTACTTTTGTTCTTGAGGTCACGGGAGAAATTGTGTTGCAAGTAATCATGTGAACTTGATATGTGTTCAATATTTTGATAGTATGTATGTTGTGATTTCCTTAGTGGTGTCATGTGAACGTCGACTACATGACACTTCACCATATTTGGGCCTAAGGGAATGCATTGTGGAGTAGTTATTAGATGATGGGTTGCGAGAGTGACAGAAGCTTAAACCCTAGTTTATGCGCTATCCCGTAAGGGGCCGATTGGATCCAAAAGTATAATGCTATGGTTAGAAATTATTCTTAATACTTTTCTCGTAGTAGTGGATGCTTGCGAGGGGGTTAATCATAAGTAGGAGGTTTGTTCAAGTAAGAGCAACACCTAAGCACCGGTCCACTCACATATCAAATTATCAAAGTAGCAAACACGAATCAAACCAACATGATGAAAGTGACTAGATGAAATTCCCGTGTACCCTCAAGAACGCTTTGCTTACTATAAGAGACCGTTTTGGCCTGTCCTTTGCCTCAAAAGGATTGGGCTACCTTGCTGCACTTTTGTTACTACTATCATTACTTGCTCGTTACAAATTATCCTGCTATCAACCAACTCTGTTACTTACAATTTCAGCACTTGCAGACATTACCTTGCTGAAAACCACTAGTCATTTCCTCCTGCTCCTCGTTGGGTTCGACACTCTTACTTATCAAAAAGAGCTACAATTGATCCCATATACTTGTGGGTCATCAAGGCACGCGGCGGGTATCGTTATTTTCTGACCTTCACAGATGATTTGAGTAGATATGGGAATATTTATTTGATGAAGCACAAGTATGAAACATTTGAAAAGTTCAAAGAATTTCAGAGTGAAGTAGAGAATCATCATAACAAGAAAATAAAGTTTCTACGATCTGATCGCGGAGGCGAATATTTGAGTTACGAGTTTGGCCTTCATTTAAAACAATGTGGAATAGTTTCACAACTCACACCACCTGGACACCACAGCGTAATGGTGTGTCCGAATGTCGTAACCATACTTTCTTAGATATGGTGTGATCTATAATGTCTCTTACCGATTTACCACGATGATTTGGGGGTTATGCATTAGAGACAACTGCATTCACGTTAAATAGGACACCGTCTAAATCCATTGAGACGACACCGTATGAACTGTGGTTTGGCAAGAAACCTAAGTTGTCGTTTCTTAAAGTTTGGGGTTGCGACACAAGTATGTCAAAAGGCTTCAGCCTGATAAGCTCGAACCCTAATTGGAGAAGTGCATCTTCATAGGATACCCTAAGGAAACTATTGGGTACACCTTCTACCATAGATCCGAAGGCAAGATCTTTGTTTCCAAGAATGGAACCTTTCTAGAGAAGGAGTTTCTCTCGAGAGAAGTGAGTGGGAGGAAATTAGAACTTGATGAGGTAATCGTACCTTCTCTCGAATTGGAAAGTAACACATCAGAGAAATCCGTTCCCGTGATGCCTACACCAACTAGAGAGGAAGCAAATGATAATGATCATGAAACTTCACATCAAGTTGCTACTAAACCTCGTAGGTCAACCAGAGAACAATCCGCACCAGAGTGGTACGGTAATCCTGTTCTGCAAGTCATGTTATTAGACCAAGGTGAACCTATGAACTATGATGAGCCCAGATTCCGACAGATGGCTTGAGGCCATGAAATTTGAGATAGGATCCATGTATGAGAACAAAGTTTGGACTTTCGTGGACTTGCCCGATGATTGGCAAGCCATAGAGAATAAATGGATCTTCAAGAACAAGACTGACGCTGATGGTAATTTTACTGTCTACAAAGCTCGACTTGTCACAAAAGATTTTTGACAAGTTCAAGGGGTTGACTACGATGAGACTTTCTCACCCGTAGCCATGCTTAAGTCTGTCTGAATCATGTTCGCAATTGCTGCATTTTATAGTTATGCAAACTGGCAAATGGACGTCAAAACTGCATTCTTTAATGGATTTCTTAAAGAAGAGTTGTATATGATGCAACCAGAAGGTTTTGTCGGTCCTAAAGGTGCTAACAAAGTGTGCAAGCTCCAGCGATCCATCTATGGACTGATGCAAGCATCTCAAAGTTGGAATATACGCTTTGATGTGGTGATCAAAGCATATGGTTTTATACGGACTTTTGGTGAAGCTTGTATTTACAACAAAGTGAGTGGGAGCTCTGTAGCATTTCTAATATTATATGTAGATGACATTTGTTGATCGGAAATGATATAGAATTTCTAGATAGCATAAAAGGATACTTGAATAAGAGTTTTTCAATGAAATACCTCGGTGAAGCTGCTTATATATTGGGCATCAATATCTATAGAGATAGATCAAGACGCTTAATAGGACTTTCACAAAGCACATACCTTGACAAAGTTTTGAAGAAGTTCAAAATGGATCAGTCAAAGAAAAGGTTCTTGCCTGTGTTATAAGGTGTGAAGTTGAGTCAGACTCAATGCCCGACCACTGCAGAAGATAGAGAGAAAATGAAAGTCATTCCCTATCCCTTGGCCATAGGTTCTATCATGTATGCCATGATATGTACCAGACCTGATGTGTGCCTTGCCATAAGTCTGGCAGGAAGGTACCAAAGTAATCCAGGAGTGGATCACTGGACAGTGGTCAAGAACATCTTGAAGTACCTGAAAAGGACCAAGGATATGTTTCTCGTTTATGGAGGTGACAAAGAGCTTGTCGTAAATGGTTATGTCGATACTAGCTTTGACACTGATCTAGATGACTCGAAGGCACAAACCGGATACGTATTTATATTGAATGGTGAAGTTGTAAGTTAGTGCAGTTCCAAGCAGAGCGTCGTGGCGGGATCTACGTGTGAAGCGGAGTACATAGCTGCTTCGGAAGCAGCAAATGAAGGAGTCTGGATGAAGGAGTTTATATCCAATCTGGGTGTAATACCTAGTGCATTGTATCCAATGAAAATATTTTGTGACAACACTAGAGCAATTGCCTTGGCGAAGGAATCCAGGTTTCACAAGAGAACCAAACACATCAAGAGACGATTCAACTCCATTCATGAACAAGTCAAGGATAGAGACATATAAATTTGCAAGATACATACGGATCTGAATGTGGCAGACCCGTTGACTAAGCCTCTTTTGTGAGCAAAACATGATCAACACCAAGACTCCTTGGGTGTTAGATTCATGACAATGTAATCTAGATTATTGACTCTAGTGCAAGTGGGAGACTGAAGGAAATATGCCCTAGAGGCAATAATAAAGTCGTTATTTTATATTTCCTTATTCATGATAAAGGTTTATTATTCATGCTAGAATTGTATTGATCGGAAACCTTAATACATGTGTGAATACATAAACAAACACTGTGCCCCTAGTGAGCCTCTACTAGACTAGCTCGTTGATCAAAGATGGTTAAGGTTTCCTAACCATTGACATGAGTTGTCATTTGATAACGGGATCACATCATTAGGAGAATGATGTGATGGACAAGACCCATCCATTAGCTTAGCATAATGATCGTTCAGTTTTATTGCTATTGCTTTCTTCATGTCAAATACATATTCCTTCGACTATGAGATTATGCAATTCTGGGATACTGGAGGAATACCTTATGTGCTATCAAACGTCACAACGTAACATAACTGGGTGATTATAAAGATGCTCTACAGGTATCTCCGAAGGTGCTTGTTGAGTTGGCATAGATCGAGATTAGGATTTGTCACTCCAAGTATCGAAGAGGTATCTCTGGGCCCTCTCAGTAATACACATCATAAGCTTGCAAGCAAACGACTAAGGAGTTAGTCGCGAGGTGATGTATTACAGAACAAGTAAAGAGACTTGCCGGTAATGAGATTGAACTAGGTATGAAGATACCGACGATCGAAACTCGGGCAAGTAACATACCGATGGACAAAGGGAATTACGTATGTTGTCATAACGGTTCGACTGATAAAGATCTTCGTAGAATATGTAGGAGTCAATATGGGCATCCAGGTTCCGCTATTGGTTATTGACCGGAGAGGTGTCTCAGTCATGTCTACATAGTTCTCGAACCCGCAGGGTCCGCACGCTTAACGTTCAATGACAATATAGTATTATATGAGTTATCTATTTTGGTGACCGAATGTTGTTTGGAGTCTCGGATGAGATCATGGACATGACGAGGAGTATGAAATGGTCGAGAGGTAAAGATTCATATATAGGACGATAGTATTCAGACACCCGAAAGTGTTTCGGGGGTTACCGGGTACTTATCGGGTCATCGGAAGGGGTTCCGGGCACCCCCGACAAAAGATATGGGCCTTATGGGCCAAGAGGGGAAATGCACCAGCCACAAGGGGCTGGTGCGCCCCCCATATGGGCCAACCTAAGGAGGAGAAGGAAAGGGGACAATGGAAAGGAAAGTGTGGATTAGGATTCCCACGTCCTTCCCTCTCCCCCTCTCTTTCCTTCACCCTCCAACAAACATGGCAGGGGGGCGCGGCCAAGGGCAGGAGCCCAAGTAGGATTCAGACCTACTTGGGTCGCCCCTTGGCCTCTCCCCTCTACCTCCCACCTATATATATGTGGGAGGGGGCGCCTAGCACACCCCAGACAATTGTTAGCCGTGTGCGGCGCCCCCCTCCATCGTTTACACCCTCGGTCATATTTTCGTAGTGCTTAGGCGAAGCACTGCGTAGATCACTTCACCATCACCGTCATCATGCCGTCATGCTGACGGAACTCATCTACTACCTCGACATATTGCTTGATCAAGAAGGCGAGGGACGTCACCGAGCTGAACGTGTGCAGAATGCGGAGGTGTCGTGCGTTCGGTACTTGATCGGTTGAAGCACGAAGAAGTTTGACTACATCAACCGCGTTGTGAAACGCTTCCGCTTACGGTCTACGAGGGTACGTAGACATACTCTCCCCCTTGTTCCTATGCTTCTCCATGGATAGATCATTGCGCGTGCGTAGAATTTTTTTTCTTTTCCATGCAATGATTCCCTATGGACCATACGTACCTATGGATTGAGTAAGATCCTTCAAGTAAGTTGTCATCGGCGCAAGCAATAAAAATTGCTCTCTAAATATGTATGATCTTTTAGTTTGAGGAAAATAAGTTTTATACGAACTTGTGATATGGAAGAAATAAAAGCGACGGACTGCATAATAAAGTTCTTTATCACAAACGGCAATATAAAGTGATGTTCTTTTGCATTAAGATTTTGTGCATCCAACCATAAAAGTGCATGACAACCTCTACTTCCCTCTGTGAAGGGCCTATCTTTTACTTTTACCTTCTACCTTTATACAAGAGTCATGGTGATCTTCACCTCTCCTTTTTATACTTTTTCTTTTTGGCAAGCATTATATGTTGGGGAAGATCCAGATATATATATATATCCACTCGGATGCAGGTGTGCACAAACTATTATTGTTGACGTTACCCTTGAGGTAAATGGTTGGGAGTCGAAACTATAAGCCCCTATCTTCCTGTGTGTTTGATTGAAACTTTGATCTCATAAGTATCGCATGAGTGTTAGCAATTATGAAATATTAAATGATGGTTGAGTATGTGAACTTGCTAAATAAAAGCTCTTACATTGACTCTTTCCGATGTTATTATAAATTGCAATTGTTTCAATGACCAAGATCATAGTTTGTTGGTTTCAATAAAGTTTTTGATTCATACTTTACCTTGTGAACGAATTGTTACTTTAGCATAAGAAATTATATGACAATATATGTTGCTATTCTAAAAATGATCATGATGCCCTCATGTCCGTACTTTATTTTATCGACACCTCCATCTCTAAACATGTGGTCATGATTATCGATTTCGGCTTCGGTTGAGGACAAGCAAGGTCTAAGCTTGGGGGAGTTGATACGTCCATTTTGCATCATGCTTTTATGTTAATATTTATTGCATTATGGGTTGTTATTATACATTATGGTAAAATACTTATGCCTTTTCTCTCTTATTTTACAAGATTTACATGAAGAGGGAGAATGCTAGCAGCTGGAATTCTGGACCACAAAGGAGCAAATCTGAGAGATCTATTCTGCACAACTCCAAAAGTCCTGAAAATTTATGGAGAATTATTTTGGAATATTAAGAATTACTTGACGAAGAAACTACCAGAGGGGACCCACTAGGTGGCCACAAGCCTGGGGGCGTGCCCTACCCCCTAGGGCGCGCCCCCATGGCTTGTGGGCCCCCTGGAAGGTCTCCGGTGCCCATCTTCTGCTATATGAAAGGTTTTGACCTGGAAAAAACCAGAGAGAAGCTTTCGGGACGAAGCACCGCCATCTCAAGGCGGAACCTGGGCAGAAGCAATCTAGGGATCCGGCGGAGCTATTCTGCCAGGGAAACCTCCCTCCGGGGGGGGATCGAAGCCATCGTCATCACCAACGATCCTCTCATCGAGGGAGGGTCAATCTCCATTAACATCTTCACCAGCACCATCTCCTCTCAAACCCTAGTTCAGATCTTGTATTCAATCTTTGTCCCAAAACCTCAGATTGGTACCTGTGGATTGGTGCCTGTGGGTTGCTAGTAGTGTTGATTACTCCTTGTAGTTGATGCTAGTTGGTTTATTTGGTGGAAGATCATATGTTCATATCCTTAATGATATTAATACCCCTCTGATCTTGAACATGAGCATGCTTTGTGAGCAGTTACATTTGTTCTTGAGGACATGGGAGAAGTCTTGTTATAAGTAATCATGTTAATTTGGTATTCATTCGATATTTCGATGAGATGTATGTTGTCTTTCCTCAAGTGGTATTATGTGAACGTCGACTACATGACACTTCACCATGATTTGGTCCTAGGGGAAGGCATTGGGAAGTAATAAGTAGATGATGGGTTACTAGAGTGACAGAAACCTAAACCCTAGTTTATGTGTTGCTTTGTAAGGGGCTGATTTGGATCCACATGTTTCATGCTATGGTTAGATTTATCTTAATTCTTCTTTCGTAGTTGCGGATGCTTGCAAGAGGGGTTAATCATAAGTGGGAGGCTTGTCCAATCTTACTTATCAAAAGGACAACGATAGATCCCCTATACTTGTGGGTCATCATTGTCCAATCTACTCGAGCGGTAGTACCTCTTAGCGGTAGTACCTCTTATAAGCGGTACTACCTCTATGAGCGGTACTACCTCTTATAAGGGGTAATACCTCTCTGGCAGAACTTATTCTGTCTCGTTGGGCTGTTTTGACCATGCTAAGCGGTAGTACCTCTCCCTCGAGTGGTAGTACCGCTTGAGCACGACTAGTGGGCATAAGGTTGGATTCGGGGGGCCTATTTAAGAGGGCCTTCTTCCCCAATGGTCCCTATCTCTTGAGCTCTTGTTTGCCCCCCCCCCTTGTTGACCTTCTTTGAGCTTGCTATGTCTCAATCCCTCCAATGATTCTTGCTAGTTCTTGAGCGAATAGCCACCTCCACTCGCCGCCGACTGTGTGATCGGACCTAGCAGTCCGCCGCATGGTGTTCCTCCTGCACGCGTGGATATTGTTAGAGGCGGCGCACCTGCGCCGCTCCGGTGAACTTGTATGTGGGATTTGACGAACGGTTGTTCGAGGGAGATCGGACAAGGAGGAGACGACTCTGGACGCGCTGCCCCAACTCTAATTCCGCTGCACGGCACTACGCATCTAGTGGTAACGATCCGTGATCCATTCTCCTAGCATGTTCCTGGATGTTCTGCGGGTAGGGATTTTAATTTGCAATCGACGCACCCTACCGTAAAACCCTACATTTACATCATTTGTGCAATTGCAGTTTAGCTTCTAATATTTACCTGCTTCGACTCAAAGGAACACCTCGCCTCCGCCGCCGCTAACTTGGGGCTGGCTCTGGCCAATATGAAGTGCCCTAGCAACTACCTGTCAGTACTTACCAAATATGAACTGACCAGTTCAATCTTACCAATACCAATTGCAATGGCTATGTTTTGTACGGTTGATGTATTAATCATGTTGTAGTAAACATTCCTAACACATCTTAGCTATTTTTTAAGGAAATATGCCCTAGAGGCAATAATAAAGTTGTTATTTATATTTCCTTATATCATGATAAATGTTTATTATTCATGCTAGAATTGTATTGACCGGAAACTTAGTACATGTGTGAATGGATAGACAAAACAGAGTGTCCTAGTATGCCTCTACTTGACTAGCTCGTTAATCAAAGATGGTTAAGTTTCCTGACCATAGACATGTGTTGTCATTTGATGAACAGGATCACATCATTAGAGAATGATGTGATGGACAAGACCCATCCGTTAGCTTAGCATTATGATCGCTTAGTTTTATTGCTATTGCTTTCTTCATGACTTATACATATTCCTCTCACTATGAGATTATGCAACTCCCGAATACCGTAGGAACACTTTGTGTGCTATCAAACGTCACAACGTAACTGGGTGATTATAAAGATGCTCTACATGTGTCTCCAAAGGTGTTTGTTGAGTTGGCATAGATCAAGATTAGGATTTGTCACTCCATGTATCGGAGGGGTATCTCTGGGCCCTCTCGGTAATGCACATCACTATAAGCCTTGGAAGCAATGTGACTAATGAGTTAGTTGCGGGATGATGCATTACAGAACGAGTAAAGAGACTTGCCGGTAACGAGATTGAACTAGGTATGATCAGGATACCGATGATCGAATCTCGGGCAAGTAACATGCCAATGACAAAGGGAATGACGTGTGTTGTTATGCGGTTTGACCGATAAAGATCTTCGTAGAATATGTAGGATCCAATATGAGCATCCAGGTTCCGTTATTGGTTATTGACCGGAGATGTGTCTCGGTCATGTCTGTTCTCGAACCCGTAGGGTCTGCACGCTTAATGTTCGATGACGATTTGTATTATGAGTTATGTGTTTTGGTGACCAAAGTTTGTTCGGAGTCCCGGATGAGACCACAGACCTGACGAGGAGTCTCGAAATGGTCGAGAGGTAAAGGTTCATATATTGGAAGGTTATATTCGGACATCGGAATGGTTCCGAGTGATTCGGGTATTTTATCGGAGTACCGAGGGGTTACCGGAACCCCCCGTGGGAAATCATGGGCCTCATGGTCCATGGGAGAGACGAGGGGACAGCCCAAAAGGGGGAGCCCCCCCCCCCAAGGGGAGTCCGAATAGGAAGGGGAGGGGGCGTGGCCCCCCTTTCCCTCTTCCTCTCCTCTCCTTCCCTCTTTCCCCCTCCGTTGGAAGGAAAAGTAGGACTCTCCCCTTGGCGCGCCCCTCCTAGATCGCAGGTCTCCTCCTCCCCCCTTTATATACGGGGGCGGGGGGCACCCCAAAGGTACACCAAGATTTCTCTTAACCGTGTGCGGTGCCCCCCTCCACAGTTTACTCCTCCGGTCATAGCGTCGTAGTGCTTAGGCGACGCCCTGCGCGGATCACATCACCGTCGCCACGCCGTCATGCTGACGGAATTCTCCCTCGACCCTCTATTGTATCAAGAGCTCGAGGGACGTCTCAAGCTGAACGTGTGCTGAACACGGAGGTGCCGTACATTCGGTACTTGGATCGGTTGGATCGTGAAGACGTTCGACTACATCAACCGTGTTAACATAACGCTTCCGCCTTCGGTCTACGAGGGTACGTGGACACACTCTTCCCGTCTCATTGCTATGCATCTCCTAGATAGATCTTGCGTGAGCGTAGGAATTTTTTTGAAATTGCATGCTACGTTTCCCAACAGTGGCATCCGAGCCAGGTCTATGCGTAGATGATATGCACGAGTAGAACACAAAGAGTGGGCGATAATAGTCATACTGCTTACCACCAACGTCTTACTTTGATTCGGCAGTATTGTTGGATGAAGCGGCCCAGACCGACATTACATGACCGCGTTCATGAGACTGGTTCTACCAACATGCTCCGCACACAGGTGGCTAGCGGGTGTCTGTTTCTCCAACTTTAGTTGACTCGAGTTTGACTACTGCTGGTCCTTGTTGAAGGTTAAAACAGCACACTTGACGAAAAATCATTGTGGTTTTGATGCATAGGTAAGAACGGTTCTTGCTAGAAACTCGTAGCAGCCACGTAAAACATGCAACAACAAAGTAGAGGACGTCTAACTTGTTTTTGCAGGGCATGTTGTGATGTGATATGGTCAAGACGTGATGAGATATCAATTGTTGTATGAGATGATCATGTTTTGTAAAAGTTATCAGCAACTGGCAGGAGCCTTATGGTTGTCGCTTTCTTGTATGAAATGCAATCGCCATGTAATTGCTTTACTTTATCACTAAGTGGTAGCGATAGTCGTAGAAGCAATAGTTGGCGAGACGACAACGATGCTGCGATGGAGATCAAGGTGTCAAGCCGGTGACGATGGAGATCATGACGGTGCTTTGGAGACGGAGATGAAAGGCACAAGATGATGATGGCCATATCATGTCACATATTTTGATTGCATGTGATGTTTATCCTTTATGCATCTTATTTTGCTTAGTACGGTGGTTGCATTATAAGATGATCCCTCGCTAAATTTCAAGGTATAAGTGTTCTCCCTGAGTATGCACCATTGCTATAGTTCGTCGTGCCGAGACACCACGTGATGATCGGGTGTGATAAGCTCTACGTTCACATACAATGGGTGCAAGCCAGTTTTGCACGTGCAGAATACTCGGGTTAAACTTGACGAGCCTAGCATATGCAGATATGACCTCGGAACACTGAGACCGAAAGGTTGAACGTGAATCATATAGTAGATATGATCAACATAGTGATGTTCACCATTGAAAACTACTCCATCTCACGTGATGATTGGACATTGTTTAGTTGATATTATCTTGGGGTGCCTTGGACATCCCCAAGCTTGAACTTTTGTGTCTCCTTAATTCCTTTTATATCCCGGTTTCCTAAATCTCAAAAGCGATGAACGAAGACGAGAGAGGGGATGCCATCCGGGGCATCCCCAAGATTAGGCTCTTGGTTGTCCTTGGATAATACCTTGGGGTGCCTTGGGCATCCCCAAGCTTAGGCTCTTTCCACTCCTTATTCCATAGTCCGTTGAATCTTTACCCAAAACTTGAAAACTTCACAACACAAAACTTAACAGAAAATCTCGTGAGCTCCGTTAGCGAAAGAAAACAAAACACCACTTCAAGGTAATGTAATGAACTCATTCTTTATTTATATTGGTGTTAAACCTATTTTATTACAACTTCTCAATGGTTTATAAACTCTTTTACTAGCCATAGATTCATTAAAATAAGCAAACAACACACGAAAAACAGAATCTGTCAAAAACAGAACAGTCTGTAGTAATCTGTAACTAACGCAAACTTCTAGAACTCCAAAACTTCTACCAAAATAGGACGACCTAGATAATTTTTTTATTGATCTACTGCAATTGGAATCAGTATTTTATCACGTTCTGGTGATTTTTAAGAATTCTTTTCGTGAGCAGAAAGTTTCTGTCTTTTTCAGTAAGATCAAATAATTATCATCCAAGAAGATCCTATAGGTCTTACTTGGCACAAACACTAATTAAAACATAAAACCACATCTAACCAGAAGCTAGATAGATTATTTATTCCTAAACAGAACCAAAAAGCAAGAAACTAAAATAAAATTGGGTTGCCTCCCAACAAGCGCTATCGTCTAACGCCCCTAGCTAGGCATGATGATTTCAATGATGCTCACCTAAGGCATAAGAACTGAAACATAAAGAGAGCATCATGAAGAATATGACTAGCACATTTAAGTCTAACCCACTTCCTATGCATAGGGATTTTGTGAGCAAACAACTTAGGGGAACAATAATCAACTAGCATAGGAAGGCAAAACAAGCATAACTTTAAAACTTTAAGCACATAGAGAGGAAACTTGATATTATTGCAATATGTAAAAGCATATGATCCTCTCTCATAATAATTTTCAGTAGCATCATGAATGAATTCAACAATATAACCATCACATAAAGCATTCTTTTCATGATCTACAAGCATAGAAAATTTATTACTCTCCACATAAGCAAAATTCTTCTCATGAATAATAGTGGGAGCAAACTCAACAAAATAAATATCATGTGAAGCATAATCCAATTGAAAATTAAAATCAAGATGACAAGTTTCATGGTTATATTTATTCTTTATAGCATACGTGTCATCACAATAATCATCATAAATAGGAGGCATGCTATCATCATAATAAATTTGCTCATCAAAACTTGGGGGACTAAAAATATCATATTCATCAAACATAGCTTCCCCAAGCTTGTGGCTTTGCATATCATTAGCATCATGGATATTCATAGAATTCATACTAACAACATTGCAATCTTGCTCATCATACAAAGATTTAGTGCCAAACATTCTATATATTTCTTGTCCTAGCACTTGAGCACAATTTTCCTTTCCATCATTCTCACGAAAGATATTAAAAAGATGAAGCGTATGAGACAAACTCAATTCCATTTTTTTGTACTTTTCTTTTAGAGAATAAACTAGTGATAAAACAAGAAACTAAAAGATTCAATTGCAAGATCTAAAGATATACCTTCAAGCACTCACCTCCCCGGCAACGGCGCCAGAAATGAGATTGATGTCTACTACACAACCTTCTTCTTGTAGACGTTGTTGGGCCTCCAAGTGCAGAGGTTTGTAGGACAGTAGCAAATTTCCCTCAAGTGGATGACCTAAGGTTTATCAATCCGTGGGAGGCGTAGGATGAAGATGGTCTCTCTCAAACAACCCTGCAACCAAATAACAAAGAGTCTCTTGTGTCCCCAACACACCCAATACAATGGTAAATTGTATAGGTGCACTAGTTCAGCGAAGAGATGGTGATACAAGTGCAATATGGATGGTAGATATAGGTTTTTGTAATCTGAAAATATAAAAACAGCAAGGTAACTAATGATAAAAGTGAGCGTAAACGGTATTGCAATGCTAGGAAACAAGGCCTAAGGTTCATACTTTCACTAGTGCAAGTTCTCTCAACAATAATAACATAATTGGATCATATAACTATCCCTCAACATGCAACAAAGAGTCACTCCAAAGTCACTAATAGCGGAGAACAAATCAAGAGATTATGGTAGGGTACGAAACCACCTCAAAGTTATCCTTTCTGATCTATCTATTCAAGAGTCCGTAGTAAAATAACACGAAGCTATTCTTTCCGTTCGATCTATCATAGGGTTCGTACTAGAATAACACCTTAAGACACAAATCAACCAAAACCCTAATGTCACCTAGATACTCCAAGGTCACCTCAAGTATCCGTGGGTATGATTATACGATATGCATCACACAATCTCAGATTCATCTATTCAACCAACACAAAGAACTTCAAAGAGTGCCCCAAAGTTTCTACCGGAGAGTCAAGACAAAAACGTGTGCCAAGCCCTATGCATAAGTTCATGGAACCCGCAAGTTGATCACCAAAACATACATCAAGTAGATCACGTGAATATCCCATTGTCACCACAGATAAGCACGGCAAGACATACATCAAGTGTTCTCAAATCCTTAAAGACTCAATCCGATAAGATAACTTCAAAGGGAAAACTCAATCCATTACAAGAGAGTAGAGGGGGAAACATCATAAGATCCAACTATAATAGTAAAGATCGCGATAAATCAAGATCGTATCACCTCAAGAACACGAGAGAGAGAGAGAGAGAGAGAGAGAGAGAGATCAGACACATAGCTACTGGTACATACCCTCAGCCCCGAGGGTGAACTACTCCCTCCTCGTCATGGAGAGCGCCGGGATGATGAAGATGGCCACCGGTGAGGGTTCCCCCCTTCGGCAGGGTGCCGAAACAGGGTTCCGATTGGTTTTTCGTGGCTACAGAGGCTTGCGGTGGCGGAACTCCTGATCTATTCTGTTCCCCGATGTTTTTAGGGTATATGGATATATATAGGCGAAAGAAGTCGGTCAGGGGAGCCACGAGGGGCCCACGAGGGTGGGGGGCGTGCCCAGGGGGCAGGCGCGCCTCCCTGCCTCGTGGCCACCTTGAAGCTTCCTTGACATCAACTCCAAGTCTCCTGGATCACGTTCGTTCCAAAAATCATGCTCCCGAAGGTTTCATTCCGTTTGGACTCCGTTTGATATTCCTTTTCTTCGAAACACTGAAATAGGCAAGAAAACATCATTTTGGGTTGGGCCTCTGGTTAGTAGGTTAGTCCCAAAAATAATATAAAAGTGTATAATAAAGCCCATTAAACATCCAAAACAGAATGCATAATAGCATGGAACAATCAAAAATTATAGATACGTTGGAGACGTATCAAGCATCCCCAAGCTTAATTCCTGCTCGTCCTCGAGTAGGTAAATGATAAAAACAGAATTTTTGATGTGGAATGCTACCTAACATATTTATCAATGTAATCTTCTTTATTGTGGCAAGAATATTCAGATCCATACGATTCAAAACAAAAGTTTAATATTGACATGAAAACAATAATACTTCAAGCATACTAGCAAAGCAATCATGTCTTCTCAAAATAACATGGCCAAAGAAAGTTATCCCTACAAAATCATATAGTCTGGCTATGCTCTATCTTCGTCACACAAAATATTTAAATCATGCACAACCCTGATGACAAGCCAAGCAATTGTTTAATACTTTTGATGTTCTCAAACTTTTTCAATCTTCACGCAATACATGAGCGTGAGCCATGGACATAGCACTATATGTGGAATAGAATGGTGGTTGTGGAGAAGAAAAAAGGAGAAGATAGTCTCACATCAACTAGGCGTATCAACAGGCTATGGAGATGCCCATCAATAGATATCAATGTGAGTGAGTAGGGATTGCCATGCAACGGATGCACTAGATCTATAAGTGTATGAAAGCTCAACAAAAGAAACTAAGTGGGTGTGCATCCAACTCACTTGCTCACGAAGACCTAGGGCATTTTGAGGAAGCCCATCATTGGAATATGCAAGCCAAGTTCTATAATGAAAGATTCCCACTAGTATATGAAAGTGACAACATAAGAGACTCTCTATCATGAAGATCATGGTGCTACTTTGAAGCACAAGTGTGGTAAAAGGATAGTAGCATTGCCCCTTCTCTCTTTTTCTCTAATTTTTTTGGGCCTTCTCTCATTTTTTTGGGCCTTTTCTCTTTTTTTATGGCCTCTTTTTTCTCTTTTTTTATTTGGGCTTCTTTGGCCTCTTTTATTTATTTATTTCGTCAGGAGTCTCATCCCGACTTGTGGGGGAATCATAGCCTCCATCATCCTTTCCTCACTGGGACAATGCTCTAATAATGATGATCATCACACTTTTATTTACTTACAACTCATGAATTACAACTCGATACTTAGAACAAAATATGACTCTATATGAATGCCTCCGGCGGTGTACCGGGATGTGCAATGAATCAAGAGTGACATGTATGAATGATGAATGATGGCTTGGTCACAAATACGATGTCAACTACATGATCATGCAAAGCAATATGACAACGATGAAGCATGTCATAATAAACGGAACAGTGGAAAGTTGCATGTCAATATATCTCGGAATGGCTATGGAAATGCCATAATAGGTAGGTATGGTGGCTGTTTTGAGGAAGATATATGGTGGGTGTATGATACCGGCGAACGGTGTGCGGTATTAGAGAGGCTAGCAATGGTGGAAGGGTGAGAGTGCGTATAATCCATGAACTCAACATTAGTCATAAAGAACTCACATACTTATTTCAAAAATCTATTAGTTATCGAAACGGAGCACTACGCGCATGCTCCTAGGGGGATAGATTGGTAGTAAAAGACCATCGCTCGTCCCCGACCGCCACTCATAAGGAAGACAATCAATAAATAAATCATGCTCCGACTTCATCACATAACGGTTCACCATACGTGCATGCTACGGGAATCACAAACATTAGAACAAGTATTTCTCAAATTCACAACTACTCAACTAGCATGACTCTAATATCACCATCTTCATATCTCAAAACAATCGTAAGGAATCAAACTTCTCATAGTATTCAATGCACTTTATATGAAATTTTTTATTATATCCCTCTTGGATGCCCATCATATTAGGACTAAATTCATAACCAAAGCAAATTACCATGCTGTTTAGGACTCTCAAAATAATATAAGTGAAGCATGAGAGTTCATCTATTCTTCAAAATAAAACCACCGTTGTGCTCTAAAAGGATATAAGTGAAGCACTAGAGCAAATGACAAACTACTCCAAGAGATATAAGTGAAGATCAATGAGTAGTTGAATAATTATGTAGCTATGTGAAGACTCTCTAACATTTAAGAATTTCATATCTTGGTATATTATTCAAGCAGCAAGCAAAACAAAATAAAACGACATTTCAAGGATAGCACTCATCATGTGAAGAAGCAAAAACTTAGGCTCAACCGATACTAACCGATAATTGTTGAAGAAGAAAGGTGGGATGCCCACCAGGGCATCCCCAAGCCTAGATGCTTGAGACTTCTTGAAATATTATCTTTGTGTGCCTTGGGCATCCCCAAGCTTGAACTTTTGCGTCTCCTTAATTCCTTCTATATCCCGGTTTCCTAAATCTCGAAAGCGATGAATGAAGACGAAAGAGGGGATGCCATCCGGGGCATCCCCAAGATTAGGCTCTTGGTTGTTCTTGGATAATACCTTGGGGTGCCTTGGGCATCCCCTAGCTTAGGCTCTTGCCACTCCTTATTCCATAGTCCATCGAATCTTTACCCAAAACTTGAAAACTTCACAACACAAAACTTAACAGAAAATCTCGTGAGCTCCGTTAGCGAAAGAAAACAAAACACCACTTCAAGATACTGTAATGAACTCATTCTTTATTTATATTGGTGTTAAACCTATTTTATTACAACTTCTCAATGGTTTATAAACTCTTTTACTAGCCATAGATTCATTAAAATAAGCAAACAACACACGAAAAACAGAATCTGTCAAAAACAGAACAGTCTGTAGTAATCTGTAACTAACGCAAACTTCTAGAACTCCAAAACTTCTACCAAAAGGACGACCTAGATAATTTGTTTATTGATCTACTGCAATTGGAATCACTATTTTATCACGTTCTGGTGATTTTTCAGAATTCTTTTCGTGAGCAGAAAGTTTCTGTCTTTTTCAGCAAGATCAAATAATTATCATCCAAGAAGATCCTATAGGTCTTACTTGGCACAAACACTAATTAAAACATAAAACCACATCTAACCAGAAGCTAGATAGATTATTTATTCCTAAACAGAACCAAAAAGCAAGAAACTAAAATAAAATTGGGTTGCCTCCCAACAAGCGCTATCGTCTAACGCCCCTAGTTAGGCATGATGATTTCAATGATGCTCACCTAAGGCATAAGAACTGAAACATAAAGAGAGCATCATGAAGAATATGACTAGCACATTTAAGTCTAACCCACTTCCTATGCATAGGGATTTTGTGAGCAAACAACTTAGGGGAACAATAATCAACTAGCATAGGAAGGCAAAACAAGCATAACTTTAAAACTTTAAGCACATAGAGAGGAAACTTGATATTATTGCAATATGTAAAAGCATATGATCCTCTCTCATAATAATTTTCAGTAGCATCATGAATGAATTCAACAATATAACCATCACATAAAGCATTCTTTTCATGATCTACAAGCATAGAAAATTTATTACTCTCCACATAAGCAAAATTCTTCTCATGAATAATAGTGGGAGCAAACTCAACAAAATAAATATCATGTGAAGCATAATCCAATTGAAAATTAAAATCAAGATGACAAGTTTCATGGTTATCTTTATTCTTTATAGCATACGTGTCATCACAATAATCATCAAAAATAGGAGGCATGCTATCATCATAATAAATTTGCTCATCAAAACTTGGGGGACTAAAAATATCATATTCATCAAACATAGCTTCACCAAGCTTGTGGCTTTGCATATCATTAGCATCATGGATATTCATAGAATTCATACTAACAACATTGCAATCTTGCTCATCATACAAAGATTTAGTGCCAAACATTCTATATATTTCTTGTCCTAGCACTTGAGCACAATTTTCCTTTCCATCATTCTCACGAAAGATATTAAAAAGATGAAGCGTATGAGACAAACTCAATTCCATTTTTTTGTAGTTTTCTTTTAGAGAATAAACTAGTGATAAAACAAGAAACTAAAAGATTCAATTGCAAGATCTAAAGATATACCTTCAAGCACTCACCTCCCCGGCAACGGCGCCAGAAATGAGATTGATGTCTACTACACAACCTTCTTCTTGTAGACGTTGTTGGGCCTCCAAGTGCAGAGGTTTGTAGGACAGTAGCAAATTTCCCTCAAGTGGATGACCTAAGGTTTATCAATCCGTGGGAGGCGTAGGATGAAGATGGTCTCTCTCAAACAACCCTGCAACCAAATAACAAAGAGTCTCTTGTGTCCCCAACACACCCAATACAATGGTAAATTATATAGGTGCACTAGTTCGGCGAAGAGATGGTGATACAAGTGCAATATGGATGGTAGATATAGGTTTTTGTAATCTGAAAATATAAAAACAGCAAGGTAACTAATGATAAAAGTGAGCGTAAACGGTATTGCAATGCTAGGAAACAAGGCCTAAGGTTCATACTTTCACTAGTGCAAGTTCTCTCAACAATAATAACATAATTGGATCATATAACTATCCCTCAACATGCAACAAAGAGTCACTCCAAAGTCACTAATAGTGGAGAACAAACGAAGAGATTATGGTAGGGTATGAAACCACCTCAAAGTTATCCTTTCTGATCTATCTATTCAAGAGTCCGTAGTAAAATAACACGAAGCTATTCTTTCCGTTCGATCTATCATAGGGTTCGTACTAGAATAACACCTTAAGACACAAATCAACCAAAACCCTAATGTCACCTAGATACTCCAATGTCACCTCAAGTATCCGTGGGTATGATTATACGATATGCATCACACAATCTCAGATTCATCTATTCAACCAACAAAAAGAACTTCAAAGAGTGCCCCAAAGTTTCTACCGGAGAGTCAAGACGAAAAGTGTGCCAAGCCCTATGCATAAGTTCATGGAACCCGCAAGTTGATCACCAAAACATACATCAAGTAGATCACGTGAATATCCCATTGGCACCACAGATAAGCACGGCAAGACATACATCAAGTGTTCTCAAATCCTTAAAGACTCAATCCGATAAGATAACTTCAAAGGGAAAACTCAATCCATTACAAGAGAGTAGAGGGGGAGAAACATCATAAGATCCAACTATAATAGCAAAGCTCGCGATACATCAAGATCGTATCACCTCAAGAACACGAGAGAGAGAGAGAGAGAGAGAGAGAGAGAGAGATCAAACACATAGCTACTGGTACATACCCTCAGCCCCGAGGGTGAACTACTCCCTCCTCATCATGGAGAGCGCCAGGATGATGAAGATGGCCACCGGTGAGGGTTCCCCCCTCCGGCAGGGTGCCGGAACAGGGTCTCGATTGGTTTTTCGTGGCTACAGAGGCTTGTGGCGGCGGAACTCCCGATCTGTTCTGTTCGCCGATGTTTTTAGGGTATATGGATATATATATAGGCGAAAGAAGTCGGTCAGGGGAGCCACGAGGGGCCCACGAGGGTGGGGGCGCGCCTTCCTGCCTCGTGGCCACCTCGAAGCTTCCTTGACTTCAACTCCAAGTCTCCAGGATCACGTTCGTTCCAAAAATCACGCTCCCGAAGGTTTCATTCCGTTTGGACTCCGTTTGATATTCCTTTTCTTCGAAACACTAAATAGGCAAGAAAACAGCATTTTGGGCCGGGCCTCCTGTTAATAGGTTAGTCCCAAAAATAATATAAAAGTGTATAATAAAGCCCATTAAACATCCAAAACAGAATATATAATAGCATGGAACAATCAAAAATTATAGATACGTTGGAGACGTATCAAGCAACTCCGGACGTTATGAACGTCTGGCAGAGCAAAGCTGATGACTACTCGATAGTTCAGTGTGCCATGCTTTACGGCTTAGAATCAGGACTTCAAAGACGTTTTGAACGTCATGGAGCATATGAGATGTTCCAGGAGTTGAAGTTAATATTTCAAGCAAATGCCCGGTTTGAGAGATATGAAGTCTCCAACAAGTTCTACAGCTTCAATATGGAGAAGAACAGTTCTGTCAGTGAACACATACTCTAAATGTGTGGGTATTATAATCACTTGACTCAGCTGGGAGTTGATCTTCCAGTTGATTGTGTCATTGACAGAGTTCTTCAATCACTGCCCAAGCTATAAAGGCTTCATGATGAACTATAATATGCAAGGGATGAAAAAGACAATTCCCGAGCTCTTCGCGATGCTAAAGGCTGCGGAGGTAGAAATAAAGAAGGAGCATCAAGTGTTGATGGTTAACAAGACCACTAGTTTCAAGAAAAAGGGCAAAGGGAAGAAGGGGAACTTCAAGAAGAACAGCAAGCAAGTTGCTACTCAAGGGAAGAATCCCAAGTCTGGACCTAAGCCTGAGACTGGGTGCTTCTACTGCAAAGGGACTGGTCACTGGAAGCGGAACTGCCCCAAGTATTTGGCGGATAAGAAGGATGGCAAAGTGAAAGGTATATTTGATATACATTTTATTGATGTGTACCTTACTAATGCTCGTAGTAGCGCCTGGGTATTTGATACTGGTTCTGTTGCTCATATTTGCAACTCGAAACATGGGCTACGGATTAAAGGAAGATTGGCTAAGGACGAGGTGATGATGAGCGTGGGAAATGGTTCCAAAGTCGATGTGATCGCCGTCGGCACGCTACTGCTACATCTACTGTCGGGATTAGTTTTAGACCTAAATAATTGTTAAATGGTGCCAGCGTTGAGCATGAACATTATATCTAGATCTTGTTTGATGCGAGACGGTTATTCATTTAAATAAGAGAATAATGGTTGTTCTATTTATATGAGTAATATCTTTTATGGTCATGCACCCTTGATGAGTGGTCTATTTTTGTTGAATCTCGATTGTAGTGATACACATATTCATAATATTGAAGCCAAAAAGATGCAAAGTTAATAATGATAGTGCAACTTATTTGTGGCACTACCCTTTAGGTCATATTGGTGTAAAGCGCATGAAGAAACTCCATGCTAATGGACTTTTGGAATCACTTGATTATGAATCACTTGATACTTGCGAAGCATGCCTCATGGGCAAGATGACTAAGACTTCGTTCTCCGGGACAATGGAGCGAGCAACTGACTTGTTGGAAATAATACATACTGATGTATGCGGTCCAATGAGTGTTGAGGCTCGCGGCGGATATCGTTATTTTCTAACCTTCACGGATGATTTGAGAAGATATGGGTATATCTACTTAATGAAACAGAAGTCTGAAACATTTGAAAAGTTCAAAGAATTTCATAGTGAAGTGGAAAATCATCGTAACAAGAAAATAAAGTTTCTACGATCTGATCGTGGAGGTGAATATTTGAGTTATGAGTTTGGTCTTCATTTGAAACAATGTGGAATAGTTTCGCAACTCACGCCACCTAGAACACCACGGCGTAATGGTGTGTCCGAACGTTGTAACCGTACTTTATTAGATATGGTGTGATCTGTGATGTCTCTTACCGATTTACCGCTATCGTTTTGGGTTTATGCTTTAGAGACGTCTGTATTCACGTTAAATAGGGCACCATCTAAATACGTTGAGATGACACCATATGAACTGTGGTTTGGCAAGAAACCTAAGCTATCGTTTCTTAAAGTTTGGGGTTGCGATGCTTATGTCAAAAAGCTTCAACTTGATAAGCTCGAACCCAAATCGGAGAAATGTGTCTTCATAGGATACCCAAAGGAGACTGTTGGGTACACCTTCTATCACAGATCCGAAGGCAAGATATTCGTTGCTAAGAATGGATCCTTTCTAGAGAAGGGGTTTCTCTCGAAAGAAGTGAGTGGGAGGAAAGTAGAACTTGATGAGGTAATTGTACCTTCTCCTGAATTGGAAAGTAGTTCATCACAGAAATCAGTTCCAGTGATCCCTACACCAATTAGTGAGGAAGCTAATGATGATGATCATGAAACTTCAGATCAAGTTACTACCGAACCTCGTAGGTCAACCAGAGTACGGTCCCACCAGAGTGGTATGGTAATCCTGTTCTGAAGGTCATGTTACTTGACCATGACGAACCTACGAACTATGAGAAAGCGATGATGAGCCCAGATTCCGCGAAATGGCTTGAGGCCATGAAATCTGAGATGGGATCCATGTATGAGAACAAAGTATGGACTTTGGTTGACTTGCCCGATGATCGACAAGCCATAGAGAATAAATGGAAGACTGACTCTGACGGTAATGTTACTATCTACAAAGCTTGACTTGTTGCGAAAGGTTTTCGACAAGTTCAAGGAGTTGACTACGATGAGACCTTCTCACCCATAGCGATGCTTAAGTCTGTCCAAATCATGTTAGCAATTGCCGCATTTTATGATTATGAAATTTGGCAAATGGATGTCAAAACTGCATTCCTTAATGGATATCTTAAAGAAGATTTGTATATGATGCAACTAGAAGGTTTTGTCGATCCTAAAGGTGCTAACAAAGTGTGCAAGCTCCAGCGATCCATTTATGGACTGGTGCAAACCTCTCGGAGTTGGAATATACGCTTTGATAGTGTGATCAAAGCATATGGTTTTATACAGACTTTTGGAGAAGCCTGTATTTACAAGAAAGTGAGTGGGAGCTCTGTAGCATTTCTAATATTATATGATGACATATTGTTGATTGGAAATAATACAGAATTTCTGGATAGCATAAAAGGATACTTGAATAAGAATTTTTCAATGAAAGACCTCGGTGAAGCTGCTTATATATTGGGCATCAAGATCTATAGAGATAGATCAAGACGCTTAATTGGACTTTCACAAAGCACATACTTTGATAAAGTTTTGAAGAAGTTCAAAATGGATCAGTCAAAGAAAGGGTTCTTGCCTGTGTTACAAGGTGTGAAGTTGAGTCAGACTCAATGCCCGACCACTGTAGAAGATAGAGAGGAAATGAAAGTCATTCCCTATGCCTCAGCCATAGGTTATATCATGTATGCAATGCTGTGTGCCAGACCTGATGTGTGCCTTGCTATAAGTTTAGCAGGGAGGTAGCAAAGTAATCCAGGAGTGGATCACTTGACAGCGGTCAAGAACATCCTGAAATACCTAAAAAGGACTAAGGATATATTTCTCATTTATGGAGGTGACAAAGAGCTTGTCGTAAATGGTTATGTCGATGCAAGCTTTGACACTGATCCGGATGACTCTAAGTCACAAACCGAATACGTATTTATATTGAATGGTGGAGCTGTAAGTTGGTGCAGTTCCAAGCAGAGCGTCGTGGCAGGATCTACGTGTGAAGCGGAGTACATAACCGCTTCGAAAGCAGCAAATGAAGGAGTCTGGATGAAGGAGTTCATATCCGATCCAGGTGTAATACCTAGTGCATCGGGTCCAACGAAAATCTTTTGTGACAGTACTGGAGCAATTGCCTTGGCGAAGGAATCCAGATTTCAGAAGAGAACCAAACACATCAAGAGACGCTTCAATTCCATCCGCGATCAAGTCAAGGAGGCAGACATGGAGATTTGCAAAATACATATGGATCTGAATGTTGCAGACTCGTTGACTAAGCCTCTTCCATGAGCAAAACATGATCAGCACCAAGACTCCATGGGTCTTAGAATCATTACTATGTAATCTAGATTATTGACTCTAGTGCAAGTGGGAGACTGAAGGAAATATGCCCTAGAGGCAATAATAAAGTTGTTATTTATATTTCCTTATATCATGATAAATGTTTATTATTCATGCTAGATTTGTATTAACCGGAAACTTAGTACATGTGTGAATACATAGACAAAACAGAGTGTCCCTAGTATGCCTCTACTTGTCTAGGTCGTTAATCAAAGATGGTTAAGTTTCCTGACCATAGACATGTGTTGTCATTTGATGAACGGGATCACATCATTAGAGAATGATGTGATGGACAAGACCCATCCGTTAACTTGGCATTATGATCATTTAGTTTTATTGCTATTGCTTTCTTCATGACTTATACATATTCCTCTAACTATGAGATTATGCAACTCCCGAATACCGTAGGAACACTTTGTGTGCTATCAAACGTCACAACGTAACTGGGTGATTATAAAGATGCTCTACAGGTGTCTCTGAAGGTGTTTGTTGAGTTGGCATAGATCAAGATTAGGATTTGTCACTCCGTGTATCGGAGAGGTATCTCTGGGCCCTCTCGGTAATGCACATCACTATAAGCCTTGCAAGTAATGTGACTAATGAGTTAGTTGCGGGATGATGCATTATGCAACGAGTAAAGATACTTGCCGGTAACGAGATTGAACTAGGTATGAGGATACTGATGATCGAATCTCGGGCAAGTAACATACCGATGACAAATGGAATGACGTATGTTGTTATGTGGTTTTACCGATAAAGATCTTCGTAGATTATGTAGGAGCCAATATGAGCATCTAGGTTTTACTATTGGTTATTAACCGGAGATGTGTCTAGGTCATGTCTGCATAGTTCACGAACCCGTAGGGTCCGCACGCTTAACGTTCGATGACGATTTGTATTATGAGTTATGTGTTTTGGTGACCGAAGTTTGTCCGGAGTCCCGGATGAGATCACGGACATGACGAGGAGTCTCGAAATGGTCGAGAGGTAAAGACTCACATATTGGAAGGTTATATTCGGACATCGAAATGGTTCCGAGTGATTCAGGTATTTTATTGGAGTACCGAGGGGTTACCGGAACCCCCCGGGGGAAATCATGGCCCTCATGGACCATGGGAGAGAAGAGGGGAGAAACCACAAGGGGGAGGCACCCCCCCCCCCAAGGGGAGTCCGAATAGGAAGGGGAGGGGGCGCGGGCCCCCTTTCCCTCTTCCTCTCCTCTCCTTCCCTCTTTCCCCCTCCGTTGGAAGGAAAAGGTGGGGGCCGAATCCTACTTGGACTAGGAGTCCAAGTAGGACTTCCCCCTTGGCGCGCCCCTCCTAGGCCGCCGGCCTCCTCCTCCCCCCTTTATAGACGGGGGCGGGGGCACCCCAAAGGTACACCAAGATTTCTCTTAGCCGTGTGCGGTGCCCCCCTCCCAAGTTTACTCCTCCGGTCATAGCGTCGTAGTGCTTAGGCAAAGCCCTGCGCGGACCACTTCACCATCACCGTCGCCATGCCGTCGTGCTGACGGAACTCTCCCTCGACCCTCTACTGGATCAAGAGCTCGAGGGACGTCATCGAGCTGAACGTGTGCTGAACATGGAGGTGCCGTACGTTTGGTACTTGGATCGGTTGGATCGTGAAGACGTTTGACTACATCAACCGTGTTAACATAACGCTTCTGCTTTCGGTCTACGAGGGTACGTGGACACACTCTTCCCGTCTCGTTGCTATGCATATCCTAGATAGATCTTGTGTGAGCGTAGGAATTTTTTTGAAATTGCATGCTACGTTTCCCAAAAAAATTCCCTACCTTTTTATAGACAACTGGGTCATTCTCTGCTCTAGCAGCACTTGCCTTGCGATGTTTAACTCTCTCAATTGCATTTTTATCAGTACCAGTTTCAATGGCTATACTAGGTTGCCTATAGTTAAACGTGTCTTGTTATTTTCAGTACTGCACAATGTGTGATGTTCAAGTATGAACTGTCCAGCTCAATTTCACCAATACCAGTTACAAACTTACAACACATGACTTAGGATGTTGTTAAGCCTGTTGTAATTAACAGTTGTATGCATTTTTTTTAATATGTCCCTTTACTACCATGCTACTCTCCGCAACGAGGATATCACTAGAGATGATGTCGTTTTGTTTCAATTTGTTATTTTTGGTGGATGCTAAACCTGTTCTAGTTAACATGAATTTCCATGTACTTATGCAGGGCCATAATGGGCGATGTTGTTGTTTGCCATCGAGGTTAGCTGCATCTCATGTCTTACA
Organism: Triticum aestivum; assembly: GCF_018294505.1. Lineage (NCBI taxonomy): Eukaryota > Viridiplantae > Streptophyta > Magnoliopsida > Poales > Poaceae > Triticum > Triticum aestivum. The sequence continues at coordinate 183,600,177 of NC_057811.1, read as the reverse complement.
GTATTTTACATCATTTGGGCAATTGCAGTTTAGCTTCTAACATTTACTTGCTTCTTGTAGGTACACATGTCAGCGCCATTGATCCACGCTTTGATCCGGAGGAACACCTCGCCTTCGCTACCGCCGACTTGGGGCGGGCTCTGGCCCATATGAAGCGCCCCGGCAAAACTACCCCTCAGGACTTACCAAGTATGAACTGACCAGTTCAATCTTACAAATACCAGCTCCAATGGCTATGTTTTGTACGGTTGATGTATTAAGCATATTGTAGTAAACACGCCTAACCCGTCTTAGCTATTTTCCGTAACTTTTTATAGACAACTGAGACATTCTCTGCTCTAGCAGCACCTGCCTTGCGATGTTTAACTCTATCAATTTCATTTTTATTAGTTCCACTTTCGACGGCTATACTAGGTTTTCTGTAGTTAAACGTGTCTATTGTAGTAAACAATTATATCCATTTTTTAATCCGTCCCTTTTCTATCGTGCTACTCTTTCACAATGAAGATATCACTCCAGATGTTGTCGTTTTATTACCATTTGCTATTTTTGGTGGATATTAACCATGTTGTAGTTAACATTGTATTTTCATGTACTTACACAGGGCTACAATGGACGATGTTGTTGTTTGCCGTCGAGATTAGATGCATCTCATGTCTTATACAACCTTTGTTCCTAAATATAAGTCTTTTTAGATATTCCAATATAGACTACATATGGAGCAAAATGAGTGAATCTACATTCTAATCTAAACCATGTCTATATACACTGTATGTAGTTTATATTGAAATCTCTAAAAATACTTATACTTGGGAACGAAGGGAGTTGTATTTTACATCATTTGTGCAATCGCAGTTTACCTTCTAACATTTACTGGTAGCCTTCTAATCTAAACTATGTCTATATACACTGTATGTAGTTCATATTGAAATCTCAAAAAATACTTGTACTTGGGAACGAAGGGAGTTGTATTTTACATCATTTGTGCAGTCGCAGTTTACCTTGTAACATTTACTGATTGCCTGTAGGTACATATATTAGCAATACTGATCCATGTTTCGATCCCTTTTGCGTATGAGGCAATGAGATATTCATGAACAAGCGTCAAGTGAGGAAACTAACAAAGATTGTTAGGCGAAAGAGATGGGTGATGGAAATTAAACTCTTTATTTACACTTTGTTCAAGACAACAGTGAACTTCAGGATGGTAAGTAATGTGTTGCCTTTTCCCCCTGCCCATAATAGTTACTCTGTTAGACATGAATATCTGAAAGTTTCTCTTTTCAGTGGTTTTCGAAGCAATTTACTGATGATTACCTTGCAGCTACATGACCGAAGTGGAGGAAACTAAGGTTAAAGTATATAATTCATATTACCATGATAATGGTCTAGAAGTCTTCCTGGAGGCGGTGAAGGATGGGTGGGCGATCGTCACAAGGGGTTGGAAAAAAGTGGTTCGCGCCTATGGCATGCAGGAGGGCACATTATGGGCATTTCGCTTCTTCAACACCATCAGCAACCAAAATGATTTACACTTCTCTCTTCACCTTTAACGCCTCTAAATATTATGGTTCATCATAGTTAATATTGCCTAATCCTGTAATTACTGAACATATTGTACTGAGAATTTATGGATTGGTTGTTGAACCATTATGCTGAGAATTTAAATTCCACGCTTCATATTTCAAAATTTCCAATTTGAATAATAAATTACAAAAAAATTAAATTAAACAGGAGCAAATAAAATAATGTACACATGGTTAGAAACAAAACAGTGTGTGTGATGGAAAATATAGAACATACGGTTCTTTGACGTGAAACGTTTGCGATGCTCGACGGATGCACACACGGTTTTGTCTCATATGCATGTGCGATTCATAGTAATACGGCAAATGTTTCAAATATGTATGCATGTCTAATATTGGACAAAAAAAAGACGATGCATATATGGAGCCCGTGTGTGATAGGAATATCTATCGCACACAGTTATTAAAATGGACATGTTGGCGATAGTAGAGGCACCGCACACATTTTACATTTTTTAACTGTGTGCGATAACGTGTCTATCGCAAACACATCGGTAGATTAAATGTTTGTGATATCCACCTTTTCCACACGACTATAGCAACATAATCGTTTTGGATGTCTCTCGGATTAGAAACGTAATGTCGAGACATAACGTGTGGGACATGCACGACTTCTCATACGTTTATTCTATGGAAATCGTCAATATCTGCTCGCCAATCCCCGACGGTTTATAGGTCGTGTGAGAAGGACCCCCCCCTCCCCCCTATCGCACACACTGACAAGGCGACGGTTTAAAACTTAGGTCGCGGAAAGTGGTAAAAATCGTTTGTATAGCACGTAACGGTACCGGTGATGGTTAACCCACTTGCCAGGCCCATCTCTGATCACTTGCCATCTGTGGTGCCTATTGACACTTAAATTCCAAAAGCATATGTTGTTATATTTGAAAATTATTGTAAGGAAACCTAATTTCTTTGAGTAGTTCAAAACATTTGGACCACTTGTATCTACGGCAGCAGTGCTAAATCAATTTAAGCTAAGTTTAAGTTGCTCAGAAAAGCACTGAAAAGATCGAATGAGAACATCTCTAACCAGGATATTTATATTAAAATTTACAATAATGTAATTCTAGTGTTAGATGAGCCTCGGGAACATCATGTCTTCTTCACATCACTGAATGTGTTTTAGAGAAATGTCAAAAAAAAGTTTGCTGCGCTTGTTGCTGTAGAATAAGATGGGCTACACTGGGGGATGAGAGCACTGCTTTTCCATTCCATGGATACTGTCGAGTACAAACATAGCAAAATTGCATGCTTAACCTTTATGATGGTAGAGATATTTCAGATCATGGTCATAAGGTTGTTGTGTTGTGGCACATGTACTTGGAAATGGGGCAATCCACTCAAGTTGTTTTTACACCTGAAGTTTTAGAGTTACTTAGAACTGCTTAGGATGAGAGTGAGCTTTTAATTAACCTTACCAGAGAGGAAATTGATCAAGTGGTAAAGGAAACTCTCCTGGATAAGTCACCAGGATCATATGGCTTCAATGGTTAGTTTCTCAAGCAATGTTGGCATATTGTTAAGGTGGATGTTTACAAGTTGTGCTTTGATTTCAGCAGGACAAGGTTAATGTGGATTGCATAAACGACTCTCTTATAACTTTGATTCCTAAAGTTGTGCTTGCTCAGACCAGCTGCAAGTACTCGTTTCCACCCTACAGGTGTTTTGGGCTGCCACTGGTCTAAGAGTAAAATTTTCTAAATCTTGCATGGTACCTCTTAACTGTTTTGAAAATTTAACAAATGAGTTGGGTGATCTTTTGGGATGCAAAGTGAGAAAAACTGTCTTTTACATACATGGGGTTACTGATAGAGGGATAACGGAGGTCACCTTTAGCCGCATCTAGGAGGAGACTCATTTGTTGCCTCTATCCGGTAGGGGAGGAAAAATGGTGGCATGTGTGATACAAAGTTGCGGTAGTATGCACATATATATACTTGGATCTACCCACACATAGAAATATATAAAGTGACTTGGTTATCCGAACCTAGAATTGTCGATTTGCATAATTAAGTAACACACTTACTAGTGGTAAATCCAGACTCCTTGAGAACGCCTTAGCCCTATTGCAGATTTCATCACTTTCATTACTCTCTTGTTCTTTATTTTTATTCATGCACGCTTTAATTCCCGTCACAATACTCATGGAATATTTCCGCTTCCGCATTCCTTTTGCTTTGAATCTCAACAAACTCGCGGGCACATTTCGATAGACCTCTACAAGAGGCAAAGACCATTTCCCAACTCTCTGTGGGATCCTTACTTCGAAAAGGCTAGGACTCAACCATGTGCACATGGAAGACATCAATGGTTTTGACCATGGTGTCCGAGGGACTATAGCCGGTGCTGGCACTATGAATGCAATTCCCAAAACCAGCACCTTTCCTTTGAATACTTCCTCTACACCCTGACTTCTGAGATGCAAAATGAAAGTAAGATAGCTGCATAAAAACTGCTCTGAAACCACCACTGTCAGCAGTGGTTTATGGTGAGTAGCATCATTATGAACACTCCAAATCCGCCAAGCATCAAGATCATGATTTTGATTTCCTCTTAGTTGTTCATCAGTACACTAAACAACCATTCGTGATCTATCTTCACCACTTCTTCACGAGAAGGTAATGGCCACACCTCTCTCATAGCATTCCATGTTGATATATATTGTATGTGGGAAAACCACAAGTGCATGAAAAACATGTTCATCTTTTGTATCAATAGGTCGTGGGTTGCACGAACACTAAGATGCCTCCTTTGTTTCAAAAAAGGTTTGTCGGCGAAACATCATTGACAACACCTGAGATTGTTTTCTTCATCTTTGGTGGAGTCAGACCACACCAGACTAAGTTCCACACTGAGCGATCACCATGGGATCTAGTATTGGCAGACCCGCATGTGAACTTGTCATAGTGCTCAAAGGCAGCTATGTGGCAAGTGCTCCTGGTATAAAATAAACCAGGTCGTTTGAGGAAGCATGCGAACAAATCTTCTCTCTGTTGTGGTGATGTTCTAATCTTTGGAATCTCTTGGACATCTGTGAGATGAAAATGCATATTCAGCAGCTATGTCTTCCATAACCCATAACTATCTAGGAAATATGACATATAATTCAATCTACATCTCCCCTTGGGTGTAATCGGACAAAATGATGACCCACGAGGACTCCACAGATCTCTCCAGGTTCTAATTGAAGTGTCGTCACCGGCCGCCAAATAATCCCTTTCTCCAAAAGTTCCAAGCTATATTCAATATCTTCCAAACAAATGAAGCATTGCCCGAAAAAAAAATATCAAGTAATTTTCTGTTTGAGTAGTACTTAGCACAAAGCGGCCGAGCACATAGGCGTAGACTTTCTAGGGCATGCAAAAGTCTCCAACCTTGTTTGGCCAATAAAGGTTGGTTGAAAAGCTCCATGTGTGGAATCCCAAACCCCCCATATATTCTTTGGTCCCCTTTGCATCTAAAGTTTGGACCAAGTCCACGACATATTAGAACGCAGCCACATTTGTGGTGATGCATCCGACCTAGTATCACCTTGTAAAAGTATCCGAAACTATACCGAATATAATTGTGATATGTATTTGACACGCAAAAAGAGAAATTTGTTGTGATAGTGGGCTAGATAAATAATTCAACTTAAATTTAAGTACTGCCGCTATTTATAGCCAGGCTTATCTTTTTCATTTGTTGCTCGAGTAGGTTGTTCTCGTATTTGAATGTTTCTATGTCCTGGCAGATTAATTTTTATCTATGTTGCAAAACACTTGGAAATTTTGAATTTTTGTAGATGGGTGCATCACGGAAATCCCTTTTGGAGCTCGGCCTCCAGTGAGGCCTCCAAATTCAAATTTGAAATTTCATCGAAATTCATATTTTTACATTTTAAAAAATACTAAAAAAATACAGATATATATGAAGGTATAACACATATGTGTGTAAATTTTCAGTTCAAAATACATTGAAAGAGGGTTGTGCAAAAAAGACAAATATAAGGTTGTTTAACACATGATACTATTCATCCTCCCAGGTTATGAATTTGCCTTTTATGTATAGATCGCAGCTCAAGGTATTTCATCATGAATTTTTACACATATGTGGGTTGCATCCTTACATACATCCTTACATACACGCATATTTTTTTCAGAATTGTTCGAACCATAAAAGTTTGAATTTGAATTTTTAAAAAATAAAGGCCTCCATGGAGATCGGCCTCAAAAACGCCTCTCTCGGGTGCATCAGCTGCACTTAGCTTATTTTACCCAAGATACACTCTCATTGTTCACATGTCAACCTATTTATGAGGTGACATTTGTTAGCTACTCCATTGAGTATGATTAGTCGTTACCATGAGTCACCAAAACAAACATGCAATTTCTTGTACTCCCTCTGTAAACTAATATAAGAGCCTGTAGATCACTACTTTAGTGATCTATACGCTCTTATATTAGTTCGCGGAGCGAGTATCAATCAATTTACTTAAAAGCCTTAACAAAGAACAAATCAATATTGTTTACATTTTCCACAAGTCCAAAAATATATAACTAACATCTTCGGGCATGTACGCGCCTAAACGGCTTTTCAGTTTTGCTGCACAATACAGGGAAATGAAACCAGAAAGAGGTCTAGCTTGTGAATGGAAGCTACATGGGATTACAAAGCTGCCAGTGCACAAGACATGTGGGGTACAACTTGTGCATACAGACTGGAAAGAATAGGATCTGACTATATAACGTAGCAAAATGATACAAGTTTGGATTCTTCTCTTATTCAAGCTGTTCATCATGAAAAAAATGGACTTTTATGAACAAAATGGATCAATGGGTGGCATCTCTGCTGTAGAACTGATCCAAGGTCTTCGCAGGAATACGGTGGAGAAGTTCACGGGGGAATATGCGTAGCAATGTCCATGCCAGATCAAGTGACTGAAAAATGTTCCGAGTATCGTATGCTCCTTGCGCTACAAATTTCCTCTCAAACTTATCGAGGAATTCTAAATAGAGCTGCACGATGAGAATCATATCATTAGTTTTGTACTAAAAGATAATCGATGCACAACTAAATTAACTGGCAACAGACCAGGTCCTCAGATGAAAGAGCCTCCTCTCCGACAACTGCTTTCATGGCTTGAACATCCTTCCCAATGGCGTAGTTGGCATACAGCTGAACAGAAGGTCATGTTAGCCCATCAACATATATCATAAGGTGAATGAGACATAAAAATGATCTCAAATGCAAACGAATACCTGATTGGACACATCTGAATGATCCCGGCGTGTCATACCTTCACCAATAGCACTCTGCACGTAAAGAATTATGACATAATTCTCCATGTGATCCCAAACTAAGAAACACTAAATGCCACAAATTTTGACTAGCTACAAAAGTACCTTCATCAGACGAGAAAGAGATGGCAGGACGTTGATGGGTGGGTATATCTGAGAAAGCAACACAATACTTCCGTTAATCCGTTAGATAATAAAAAAGAAATCCCTCACAATCATGTATTGAAGGAACAATCAATGCTTATAACAGGAGGAGGAAAAGCGACAACAAAAAAGAACATGCAAGTGCACCTGTCTATTATGAAGCTGTCTGTCAATATATATCTGCCCTTCGGTAATGTATCCCGTAAGATCAGGAGTTGGATGGGTGATATCTGTTGAGGAAACGAACAAAAGGTCAGGCATGACACTGCGATCTGCCGGGAAGCAAGACTACTAATCCACTGGATAGACATCAAACAACATTCAGGCAGCGGATACTTAGATTTCTAGTTTTTTTCCCACCTGATAGAGTTCTAGTTAAGTGGATTTTTTCTAATGGATAGGGTGCAACATACCACACAAAGTGGGCTGAAAATTGCAACTGCAAAAAAAGAGGCTTCCTAGAATGGAAATAATGTAGGATTAAAGATAATAACTCTAGCAATGCAACTGGTCCGTTGCTTACCATCATTAGGCATTGTAAGAATAGGAATTTGGGTAATTGATCCTTTTCTTCCCTCGATACGCCCAGCTCGCTCATATATGGTGGCCAGATCAGTATACATATACCCAGGATAACCACGCCTACCAGGTACCTCTTCTCGTGCTGCTGAGACCTAAACATAAATAAAATTCACATGTAATTAAGAAAATCAAAATCGTTGAGTCTTCGACCATATACAAAAGATGACGGATGACACTGTCCTGAAAGGCGACGTATCAAGTGAAAACTTGATTTCAGTGAAAATCTGGAAACTTGGATCCCACCCCGTTGGATCTGTAGCGAACTGCATCTACTCAAGAGCTCCCACCAGCAACTTAAACGCACATTAGCACATTAGCACAAAACCCCCTCCTTCCTAGTAATGTTGTCAGGTTTTTGAGCATTGGCTTATCCTCTACCGCCCCTACCCGTCCCTACCCCGCAGCGAAATAGCCATGGCGGCGACGCCGGCGCGCCCCACGCCGGATGGCTGCCGAGGGGAGGCGCCACAGCCGGCGCTGCCAAATGCGGCGGCATGTCCATGCACCGTTCCGACTCCCCTTGGCAGGGACAGCTCCTGCGGCGCGGCGGCCACAGACAAAGCTCCCAACGGCGGCAGCGCAGCCACGCACCACGTTGAAGCCCCTCGGCGGGGAGGGCTCGCGAGGTGAGGCGACTACAGCAGGCGGGGCTCATAGCTGTGGCGGTGCAGGCACTGAAGCTCACCTCGAGATGGGGTCCCAACACTCGAGCGGCGCCGTGGTCGTGTCCTGTATGTGTATGTAGGAAGCCCGTCCCGCAAAAGTGTGCTGCAATTTTCATGTAAATTCCGTGTAGGTAGTATCTGATTCAGTGTGAAGTTGTAGCTCCTCCTAATTCTTGATGTACAGAATTTTCTCTCTGAACTTTGCTCCTCCTTTGTAAACTTGTAGCTGAATGTTGGTGTATTACCACTCAAGATTCAATGGGATTTTTTGCTTTAGTTTATAGTATATGACTAACGGAGTGACTTGTTTGTACAGATCTGAATAATGATGGAAACACCATTGCAACTAGCTACATGAATACACTTTCTAGTAATAAGTATAGACCTTTCTAGTAATAAGTATAGACGAAAGTAATAACTGAAAATGCAGTAAGCATCAGAAGGTTGCATGCTTGCAGCAAAGAGCAGTTCATATTCCTGAAATGCAGTAAGCATAAAAAAGCTTGCAGGCTTTCAGCAAATAGCAGTTTCTATTCCTAAAAGATCACAAGCATACTCTGCATAATGGGTTGTTTCATTTCTACAGGAGAAAATAACCTACAAAATGGTCCAAATCATCTCCCAATTAAATAGTGAATGCGAGAGTTTAATGGCCAGTTCTTTGCATAAAATGTAAATAAGTTTGCTGATTGTTACCAATTCTCTTCAGATGACACATTTGCTACAATTTAGATTGACAATACAAACACTAGAAAATTCTCAAACTTAAACATTCAGAGATACAGAAATCTCAAAAGCTCATGCCACATAAATTTCATGCCCTCAATAGGTCAAAAGATAACAGTGAAGCTCTGAATTTCATCTTGTTCTACACCAAAATTAAAAGCACCGGCTTGCCTCAAATCAAATAGGAGGGGAGGTCAGGGGACCGAATAGAGGTGAGGAGTACTCCAAAGAGCCAGTCACGGCCTGCATAGGGCGAGCCGCAGCCGACGGCAGCCCGTTCGCGATCAGCAGTCATGGTGCCAGACGTGACCGGTGGAGGGAGAGTCGCAGCCGATGGAGAGCCCATTGAGGTCGGTGGAGGGCAAGTCGCTGCCGACGGAGGTCTCGTTGCAGCCGGCATATGGAAAGGGCTAGCCGGCGGTTGAGGCTCCATCGTGACGCATAACAGGATTGAAGACGTATCCATCTCATGAACAGTCAAGGACTATGGCCCTAGATGGCGAATAGGAGAGGGGGTTTTCTGCCAATGTGTGTTTAAGTTGCTGGTGGGAGCTCCGCCTTTGAGCAGATGCCGTTCACTACAGATCTACGGGGTGGGATCCAAGTTTCCAGATTTTCACTGAAATCAAGTTTTCACTTGATACTACGTCGTCCTGAAAAGTCATTCTACTCAAAGAACAAATAACTGAACAGATTGAAGCTCACAGAATATGATGAGATAAGAAAATCATAGAGAAAACACACTACCTCACGAAGTGCATCGGCATATGAGCTCATATCTGTTAGAATCACAAGAACATGCTTCCCACATTCATATGCCAAATATTCAGCAGTTGTTAAGGCAATTCGAGGAGTGATAATACGCTCAATAGTGGGGTCATTTGCCTGCGAAACAATCAAGGCAAGAGATTCAGGTTTCATGGTATGCTTTCTTAGTATTGCTCGGGTCAAATATATTAAACACAACTACAACCTCAAAGATCTGATTTGCACATTCTAATAACAAAATCACCAAAAAAATAGCAAAATCAAATTTTACCAAATTCAGGAAAAGAGTGACCCGCTCCATTGAACCATTTTCTTCGAAGTCACGCTTGAAAAATTGTGCCGTTTCCATGTTTACTCCCATAGCAGCAAACACAATTGCAAAATTGTCTTCTTCACCTCCCTAATATAAACCATAGCAAGATGAGTAGAAGAAACACCAATCTGCAGACAAAATAACAAAACCAAAACTTTCGGCATGGTTGCTTTACACAGTATGAGACTGAGAGCAATCCATAACTTTGCAGCTCTTTGTATAATTTCCAGAGACCTATTCAACAGGTAATAAGTCTAACTCTACCCACAAACGGTCGGTCTTCCCCTTGCCAGAAAGTTAAAAAAGTCACAGAAGTCAGAGAACTATTATAACTATGCATATATTTTATGAAGGATGCAACTTGCAAGCTAAGTGCAAAGAATATGATGCTCAGGAACATAAGATTGACTGTGTGCTTAGTTAAGTGATTGTCCGTAAACACCCTTATGTTGGTTGTCAATGGCGCAAGCAAGAGAGACTTATTATAACTACCCACACATTCCATGAAGGATGCAGCTCAGTGCAAAGAAAATGATGCTCAGGAAACTGAGATTGACTTCATGCATTGGTAGCCAATGTCCGTAACCAACCCTGCTATAAAGGATATGTTCATTACCTCTGCTGCATGCTTGCTTTGCTCCAACCTTTTAACGAGACCAGCTTGACGACAAATTTGAGCAGCAATTTCATTATGAGGAAGTCCAGCAGCAGAGAAAAGAGGAATTTTTTGCCCTCGAGCGATCGAGTTCATGACATCAATGGTGGATATTCCTGTTTGAATCATCTCTTCTGGATAGGTTCTCTCACTTGGGTTGATAGAACTTCCTGGGATAATATCAGACATCTCTCAGATATTATAAAGGTTACCATAAGTTAAGATGGAGCCTTTCACAAAGAATAGATTATTTAACTAATCTCCAGTTCTCCTAAGAAGTGTCCATGCCACTTGTCTACCCTAAGCATAAGAAAGTTTACGATAACATGAAATAACTCACCAGAAATATCCAAGTAAGCCTCGGGCAATATAGGGGGGCCATTATCAATAGGTTTTCCAGAGCCATTAAAAATGCGTCCAAGCATATCAAGTGAGACGGGAGTTTTCAAAACCTGTAACACAAAACGGTGCCATATGCAAAGAAATAAAGTGGTGAAGTTGAGACGAGTCAACAAAGCCTCATTCGAAAAATAAAGTTATTCAGCAGGAAGACGTTTGATATCACTAAATGTTCATGCCTAGCATTTTCTGGGTTCAGTTTCCATATCCAACTTTAAGATGGCTGATGTCATTTATTGTTCATACTGAAATTGTATAGCTATAGTTTGATGATCTGGGTATTTATTGCATAGAAAGAAATAAAGCATTTAATGATTGAACGACAAAGAATCAGAAGCAAAGATGTGAATAACAGGTACCTCGCCTGTGAACTGCACAGTAGTATACTTGTTGTCTATCCCTGAAGTACCTTCAAATACCTTAAGAGGCACGCAGCTCAGTATCCAAAAAAGGTCAAGTACCATGTAACCAAATACAATTTAATGCACTGGATCCCTAAGCAAACTATGTAAAAAATCAGATCAAATGCAACATCGTGTAAAACTCAATTGGCATTCTTCAATCAAGAGAATATGGTCCATAGAAAGGAAACAACCTGCACAACAGCTTTTTCACCATCGACTTCGAGGACTTGACCACGACGAGTGGTGCCATCTCCCAATCGGATGTTCACAATCTCCTGATACTTTGGGCCCTAAAATAGGTTTATACAGCGAAAATTTACTGAGTGTGAGAATGGTTATTTGATCCAACCATAATTTCGGTAACATTAGCAGCTATAGCTATATAGAGAAGAATGACAAATCATACCTTTACTTTGTCCAAAATAACCAACGGCCCTGCCACACCGGAGACAGTCCTATACTCTGCATGACAAGCAGAAATTCATTATCATCTTTGCTATATCACCCAAATGGGTTTTCAAAAAAGACTAATGATTTCCTAAAAAAACTATATAGACTAATGTGAAAGATAGGAAGCAACACCGGCGGGGGGTGCTAGATAGGCCACACCGAGTGTAAGTACAACTAGTGTGAAACTATGGGAGAAAAGCAAAGATACAACGGAGAAAGGCAAGGACCTCAGGACCATGGTTCAGGAGAACATTGCTGATACTGATTTGCAGCACATTCCTGTCAGGATCAAGAATAAACGAACAGGACAACCTTTACTGTCTGCCAGCATATTTACTTTAAAGATTGATAAAATCTCAGTTTCATCGGGTCAAAAAAACATCTCCGTTTCATCAAATGAGTGCACTCTAGCAGCATGCCAATCGTCCGGCATCTATTATCTTTATATGCACAGCAGAGCACTAATGTAGCAAACCTATCCGTTCGCCATTGGAGTAACACAAGAAAGCTAAACAATCTAGGCTGTAATTCTCAAGAGCAATATACATACCACAAGCTTCGGTTTGCCTTGGTCAAGACTTACCTATGCCAATCTCCAATGTCCCCTCCTCCATCTCGGCGCCATCCTTCGCCAGACCCATGCTGGCGACGAACAACCTGCAGGAAATGGCAAAATCAAGGAAACCGTCCAAAGAAACAAAGGAGGAAGAAAGTGACCACGATAGGCCATAGGACCAATCTAGACCGATGGATCACTCCAATCAACACCGCCGCATCAAACGCGCCAACCCCACTAAAATTGCACTCTCCTAAATGCCTGAGTAAGAAAAGGCTTGCAATATTTCCCGCTTGAACTCTACCAGCAGATCTGGGCTCTCGGTCGGATCTTGGTCCAGGATCCGAGGATGGGAACAAACACAGCACAAGGATCAACCCAATTCTCCCCGGATTGGGCGCTAGTTGGCTGGGATTTGAGCGGGTTGAGTCGCGAGGAGACGCACCTTGGGTCGGGTTGGCAGCAGAGAGGTAACGAGATGGAGAACGAGAGGGAGAGGAAGACAGAGACGTGGCTAGAACCCAACGTGGGTGGTGGAGACGACGACACGAGCGGAGGAGGAAGGCTAACGAAATTAAACACCAGAGCCCAAATTGAAAGAAAAAAAATTAACACGGTGCAATCACCTCACTACACACATACACCCTATCTCTATGAGTTACTCTCCCTCTATCCCATAATATAAGAGCGTTTTTGAAATTTTAAAACTAGTATATGGAACGGAGGGAGTAGTTTGAGATGCTGAGGCAGCACGTCATCTTGATCCAAATTAAAATTATTAAATATACATACATAAATACGTGTATATCTATTTTGCGTTAAATTCTGCCTGAGCTCGTCGCTCCGGCCATTACAGGTGAATAAAAAGAGAAAGAAATCCACTTGCAAATCCCCTCCAGGTACTAATGGGTGGTAATAGAATCTACTAGTACCAAATTTACTATCAAGAATTAATCAGAAATTGAGTTGTAAGGAAGTCTGTCATTTTTCTATAAAATTTTATAGTGTTTATTATCAAATCTCCTCCTTGTAGTAGTGGGTGGTAAAACGATTTATCATTTTTACCACTAAGCACCAAGTGTATTACCATCAAAAGTCAACCCAAAAATGAGTCATAACACAGCAGAGCATCTTTACTATAAAATACATAGTGTTTTACTATCAAATCTCATGCTTGATTTGAGTTGTAAAATAGTTCTTTACTAGTTTACAATAATTTTACTACAAGTTATTTGTTCTTTACGATCAAATTAGGTAGAGTACAACTTGTAAGAGGGACGCGGTGTTTCTGCACATGAGCACACATGTGCTCGTTATCAGGGCTGCTCGTTCACGTCTTGAGATGCGGCGCATTTAATGGCGCAGGGATATACGAGAGACCAGATAATGATGGAAAATAGAGGATACGTATAGCGGGGGTGCTGACCTATGGGCCAGGAAACGGCGGAATGCCGGCCACCGTTATCCCATCAGAGTTGATTCGTGGCTCGGGACGCCCGCTGCCGTCCTCATCCGTGGAACAGGAAAACCAGTTTCCGTCTGCCATCGGCGCAGCGCGTCGAATGGCTGCTATTCGGCTGCATTCGATCCATTCCCCACCCCCGCCCCCGCCACAAGCTAGGTCGCCGTGCCAAGGATCCCTGCCGGCGTGCGAAGGAGCATCCCGAGATCTGGCTCATGGAGTTCCTGATGTTGGGGAACGTAGTAATTTCAAAAAAATTCCTACGCACACGCAAGATCATGGTGATGCATAGCAACGAGAGGGGAGAGTGTTGTCCACGTACCCTCGTAGACCGAAAGCGGAAGCGTTAACACAACGCGGTTGATGTAGTCGTACGTCTTCACGATCCAACCGATCAAGTACCGAACGCACGGCACCTCCGAGTTCAGCACACGTTCAGCTCGATGACGTCCCTCGAACTCCGATCCAGCCGAGTGTTGAGGGAGAGTTTCGTCAGCACGACGGCGTGGTGACGATGATGATCTTCTACCGACGCAGGGCTTCGCCTAAGCACCGCTACGATATTATCGAGGTGTAATATGGTGGAGGGGGGCACCGCACACGGCTAAGAGATCAATGATCAATTGTTGTGTCTTGGGGTGCCCCCCTGCCCCCGTATATAAAGGATCAAAGGGGGGAGGTGCGGCCAGCCTTGGGGCGCGCCAGGAGGAGTCCTACTCCCACCGGGAGTAGGACTCCCCCCCTTTCCTAGTTGGATTAGGACTTGGGAGGGGGGAAAGAGGAGAGGGAGAAGAAGGAAGGGGGGCGCCGCCCCCTTCTCCTTGTCCTATTCGGACTAGGGGGGAGGGGCGCGCGGCCCAGCCCTAGCCGCCTCTCCTCTCTTCCACCTAGGCCCACTAAGGCCCATTATGTTGCCGGGGGTTCCGGTAACCTCCCAGTACTCCGGTAAAATCCCGATTTCACCCGGAACACTTCCGATATCCAAACATAGGCTTCCAATATATCAATCTTTATGTCTCGACCATTTCGAGACTCCTCGTCATGTCCGTGATCACATCCGGGACTCCGAACAACCTTCGGTACATCAAAACATATAAACTCATAATATAATTGTCATCGAAACGTTAAGCGTGCGGACCCTACGGGTTCGAGAACTATGTAGACATGACCGAGACACGTCTCCGGTCAATAACCAATAGCGGAACCTGGATGCTCATATTGGCTCCCACATATTCTACGAAGATCTTTATCGGTCAGACCGCATAACAACATACGTTGTTCCCTTTGTCATCGGTATGTTACTTGCCCGAGATTCGATCGTCGGTATCTCAATACCTAGTTCAATCTCGTTACCGGCAAGTCTCTTTACTCGTTCCGTAATACATCATCTCGCAACAAACTCATTAGTTGCAATGCTTGCAAGGCTTAAGTGATGTGCATTACCGAGAGGGCCCAGAGATACCTCTCCGACAATCGGAGTGACAAATCCTAATCTCGAAATACGCCAACCCAACAAGTACCTTCGGAGACACCTGTAGAGCACCTTTATAATCACCCAGTTACGTTGTGACGTTTGGTAGCACACAAAGTGTTCCTCTGGTAAACGGGAGTTGCATAATCTCATAGTCATAGGAACATGTATAAGTCATGAAGAAAGCAATAGCAACATACTAAACGATCGAGTGCTAAGCTAATGGAATGGGTCAAGTCAATCACATCATTCTCCTAATGATGTGATCCCGTTAATCAAATGACAACTCATGTCAATGGCTAGGAAACATAACCATCTTTGATCAACGAGCTAGTCAAGTAGAGGCATACTAGTGACACTCTGTTTGTCTATGTATTCACACAAGTATTATGTTTCCGGTTAATACAATTCTAGCATGAATAATAAACATTTATCATGATATAAGGAAATAAATAATAACTTTATTATTGCCTCTAGGGCATATTTCCTTCAGTCTCCCACTTGCACTAGAGTCAATAATCTAGATTACACAGTAATGATTCTTACACCCATGGAGCCTTGGTGCTGATCATGTTTTGCTCGTGGAAGAGGCTTAGTCAACGGGTCTGCAACATTCAGATCCGTATGTATCTTGCAAATTTCTATGTCTCCCACCTGGACTAAATCCCGGATGGAATTGAAGCGTCTTTTGATGTGCTTGGTTCTCTTGTGAAATCTGGATTCCTTTGCTAAGGCAATTGCACCAGTATTGTCACAAAAGATTTTCATTGGACCCGATGCACTAGGTATGACACCTAGATCGGATATGAACTCCTTCATCTAGACTCCTTCATTTGCTGCTTCCGAAGCAGCTATGTACTCCGCTTCACACGTAGATCCCGCCACGACGCTTTGTTTAGAACTGCACCAGCTGACAGCTCCACCGTTCAATGTAAACACGTATCCAGTTTGCGATTTAGAATCGTCCGGATCAGTGTCAAAGCTTGCATCAACGTAACCATTTACGATGAGCTCTTTGTCACCTCCATAAACGAGAAACATATCCTTAGTCCTTTTCAGGTATTTCAGGATGTTCTTGACCGCTGTCCAGTGATCCACTCCTGGATTAGTTTGGTACCTTCCTACCAGACTTATAGCAAGGCACACATCAGGTCTGGTACACAGCATTGCATACATGATAGAGCCTATGGCTGAAGCATAGGGAACATCTTTCATCTTCTCTCTATCTTCTGCAGTGGTTGGGCATTGAGTCTTACTCAACTTCACACCTTGTAGCACAAGCAAGAATCCTTTCTTTGCTTGATCCATTTTGAACTTCTTCAAAACTTTGTCAAGGTATGTGCTTTGTGAAAGTCCAATTAAGCGTCTTGATCTATCTCTATAGATCTTGATGCCCAATATATACGCAGCTTCACCGAGGTCTTCCATTGAAAAACTCTTATTCAAGTATCCCTTTATGCTATCCAGAAATTCTATATCATTTCCAATCAACAATATGTCATCCACATATAATATCAGAAATGCTACAGAGCTCCCACTCACTTTCTTGTAAATACAGGCTTCTCAAAAAGTCTGTACAAAACCAAATGCTTTGATCACACTATCAAAGCGTTTATTCCAACTCCGAGAGGCTTGCACCAGTCCATAAATGGATCGCTGGAGCTTGCACACTTTGTTAGCTCCCTTTGGATCGACAAAACCTTCCGGTTGCATCATATACAACTCTTCTTCCAGAAATCCATTCAGGAATGCAGTTTTGACATCCATTTGCCAAATTTCATAATCATAAAATGCGGCAATTGCTAACATGATTCGGACAGACTTAAGCATCGCTACGGGTGAGAAGGTCTCATCGTAGTCAATCCCTTGAACTTGTCGAAAACCTTTCACAACAAGTCGAGCTTTATAGACAGTAACATTACCGTCAGCGTCAGTCTTCTTCTTGAAGATCCATTTATTTTCAATGGCTTGCCGATCATTGGGCAAGTCAACCAAAGTCCATACCTTGTTCTCATACATGGATCCCATCTCGGATTTCATGGCCTCAAGCCATTTTGCGGAATCTGGGCTCACCATCACTTCTTCATAGTTCGTAGGTTCGTCATGGTCTAGTAACATAACCTCTAGAACAGGATTACCGTACCACTCTGGTGCGGATCTTACTCTGGTTGACCTACGAGGTTCAGTAACAACTTGATCTGAAGTTTCATGATCATCATCATTAACTTCCTCACTAATTGGTGTAGGCGTCACAGGAACCGGTTTCTGTGATGAACTATTTTCCAATAAGGGAGCAGGTACAGTTACCTCATCAAGTTCTACTTTCCTCCCACTCACTTCTTTCGAGAGAAACTCCTTCTCTAGAAAGGATCCATTCTTAGCAACGAATGTCTTGCCTTCGGATCTGTGATAGAAGGTGTACCCAACAGTCTCCTTTGGGTATCCTATGAAGACACATTTCTCCGATTTAGGTTCGAGCTTATCAGGTTGAAGCTTTTTCACATAAGCATCGCAGCCCCAAACTTTAAGAAACGACAACTTTGGTTTCTTGCCAAACCACAGTTCATAAGGCATCGTTTCAACGGATTTCGATGGTGCCCTATTTAACGTGAATGCAGCCGTCTCTAAAGCATAACCCCAAAACGATAGCGGTAAATCAGTAAGAGACATCATAGATCGCACCATATCTAGTAAAGTACGATTACGACGTTCGGACACACCATTACGTTGTGGTGTTCCGAGTGGCGTGAGTTGCGAAACTATTCCGCATTGTTTCAAATGTAGACCAAACTCGTAACTCAAATATTCTCCTCCACGATCTGATCGTAGAAACTTTATTTTCTTGTTACGATGATTTTCAACTTCACTATGAAATTCTTTGAACTTTTCAAATGTTTCAGACTTATGTTTCATTAAGTAGATATACCCATATCTGCTCAAATCATCTGTGAAGGTGAGAAAATAACGATATCCGCCACGAGCCTCAATATTCATTGGACCACATACATCTGTATGTATGATTTCCAACAAATCTGTTGCTCTCTCCATAGTTCCGGAGAACGGCGTTTTAGTCATCTTTCCCATGAGGCACGGTTCGCAAGTACCAAGTGATTCATAATCAAGTGATTCCAAAAGTCCATCAGTATGGAGTTTCTTCATGCGCTTTACACCGATATGACCTAAACGGCAGTGCCACAAATAAGTTGCACTATCATTATCAACTCTGCATCTTTTGGCTTCGACATTATGAATATGTGTATCACTACTATCGAGATTCATTAAAAATAGACCACTCTTC
Organism: Triticum aestivum; assembly: GCF_018294505.1. Taxonomy (NCBI): domain Eukaryota; kingdom Viridiplantae; phylum Streptophyta; class Magnoliopsida; order Poales; family Poaceae; genus Triticum; species Triticum aestivum. The sequence goes on along the minus strand of NC_057811.1, from coordinate 183,581,416 downwards.
AAGGGTGCATGACCATAAAAGATATTACTCATATAAATAGAACAACCATTATTCTCTGATTTAAATGAATAACCGTCTCGCATCAAACAAGATCCAGATATAATGTTCATGCTCAACGCTGGCACCAAATAACAATTATTTAGGTCTAATACTAATCCCGAAGGTAGATGTAGAGGTAGCGTGCCGACGACGATCACATCGACTTTGGAACCGTTTCCCACGCGCATCGTCACCTCGTCCTTGGCCAGTGTTCGCTTAATCCGTAGTCCCTGTTTCGAGTTGCAAATATTAGCAACAGAACCAGTATCAAATACCCAGGTGCTACTGCGAGCTCTAGTAAGGTACACATCAATAACATGTATATCACATATACCTTTGTTCACCTTGCCATCCTTCTTATCCGCCAAATACTTGGGGCAGTTCCGCTTCCAGTGACCAGTCTGCTTGCAGTAGAAGCACTCAGTCTCAGGCTTAGGTCCAGACTTGGGTTTCTTCTCCTGAAACTAGTGGTCTTATTGGCCATCAACACTTGATGCTCCTTTTTGATTTCTACCTCCGCAGCCTTTAGCATTGCGAAGAGCTCGGGAATCGTCTTATCCATCCCTTGCATGTTATAGTTCATCACGAAGCTCTTGTAGCTTGGTGGCAGTGATTGAAGAATTCTGTCAATGATGCTATCATCCGGAAGATTAACTCCCAATTGAATCAAGTGATTGTTATACCCAGACATTTTGAGTATATGTTCACTGACATAACTATTCTCTTCCATCTTGCAGCTGTAGAACTTATTGGAGACTTCATATCTCTCAATCCGGGCATTTGCTTGAAATATTAACTTCAACTCCTGGAACATCTCATATGCTCCATGACGTTCAAAACGTCGTTGAAGACCCGGTTCTAAGCCGTAAAGCATGGCACACTGAACTATCGAGTAGTCATCAGCTTTGCTCTGCCAGACGTTCATAACATCTGGTATTGCTCCTGCAGCAGGCCTGGCACCCAGCGGTGCTTCCAGGACGTAATTCTTCTGTGCAGCAATGAGGATAATCCTCAAGTTACGGATCCAGTCCGTGTAATTGCTACCATCATCTTTCAACTTTGCTTTCTCAAGGAACGCATTAAAATTCAACGAAACAACAGCACGGGCCATCTATCTACAATCAACATACTATCAGGTACTAAGTTCATGATAAATTTAAGTTCAATTAATCATATTACTTAAGAACTCCCACTTAGATAGACATCCCTCTAATCATCTAAGTGATCACGTGATCCAAATCAACTAAACCATAACCGATCATCACGTGAAATGGAGTAGTTTTCAATGGTGAACATCACTATGTTGATCATTGTGACGCCCGGATAATTAGGCTACAGTAAAACTCTGCTAATGGTGCCACATCACCTCTGATACTGTTGCAAATCTCGCGTTAGTTCAAAACCGATTCGGAATTCAACTTCAAATTAAAGGCAAACAATTAAAGTTTTCAAAAGTCAAAATAAAATGTTGTTAATGTGACAAATAAATCATGGATGATATTGGTGGAGAAACAACATCTTTTTAAAATATTTAAATACCCTAAAGTGATGACAACAGCAGCAAAAACAATTAGTTATACCCCTATAATATTTTATAAAATACTAAACTACTTTAGCTAGGTTCCAAAGTTATTGTGGCAGTGGTATAATTAATGTTACTATTTTAGGTACTAAATGAATATTTTACAAAACTAAAACAATTTGGGAAATAAAATTAAATCAGAAAAGAAAAATAAGAAAAAGGATAAGACTAAACAAAAATTAAAACAAAAAGAGAGCCTCCTGGGCCACTTGGCCCATCTAGCCAAAAGGGGCCAGCCCACCCCCTCGTCCCCTTCCTCTGCTACAGGGAGGCAGGGGGATCGTGGCGCTCATCCCCCCGGCCATGGCCACCCGAGCCCTGCGTGGAAGCCATCCACGACCTCCCCCTCAGTACAAAAGGCCCCCTCTCCCTCCTGCCAACCCTAGCCCACTACACCCCATTTTCCCCACGAACCCGTCTCCCCTCGCTCCTCCTCCCGAACGTGATCTGGATCGGGGCGCCCTTGCCCCTGTGCCCACCGCCGGCGCCCCGTCGCCCCTGTCCCCCGTCTCCGACCACCGCCGCCTGAGGCCCCGACGTCGGCGCCGCTGCCCCCCCCCCCCCCCCGTCGCCCGCCTCGCAGGACGCCGTGCTCGCCGCCCCGACGCCAACCGCCGTCGCCCGGAACCGTCGTCCTCGTCCCCACCGCGCCGGACGGCCTCAGCCTCCCCCGAGCCCACTGCCACTCCCTACGGCTCCCCAGTGAGCTCCGCTACCCCCCCTCTCTTCCTGGGCTCCGGTTCCCCTCCTGCTAGCTTCCCTGCTAGTACCGACCGCTGCCGTCCGCCATAGCTGCCTGGCTCGCGCACCCCGAGCTCCTTCGCCCGCACCGATGGTCCCCGCGTGCTCCTGGCACTCCCAGGGCCCCGTTGAGCCCCACATCTGGCCTTCCCGTGCCTCCCATCGCCGTGCCCGTGCAACCCCGAACTCCGGCCGATGCCATTTCCGGCCACCTCCGGACGAACCACTACCACCATCCGGCGCGGATCGTCTTGGCCGTTCGAACGCGACCAAGCGCGCGTGAAACGGACCCCTGTGGCCGAATTCCGGCCACGGCCGAGGCTCGCCGCCGTGTACGGGCTCGCCGGAGTGCCCTCCCGCCGGCGTCCGACGTGGCGCCTAGGGCCCACCCCCAGGGTCACTGACCAGCGGGCCCCTGGGCCCCACCTTTGACCCGTTGACTTCGGTCGATGCTGACTGGGCCAATCCCAGCAGCTGACATACGGGGCCCACCAATAAAGCCTTTAAAAAATAAAATAAAAATACTAATTAATCAGTTAGTTAAATTAGTTAGTTAAACTAATCCCTAATCAGACACTGACTAGTAGGGCCCACAATCTAATTAAGTTTTTTTTTTGTTTAAATTAACCCAGTTAATTAGCTACAGAGGCTGACATGTGGGCCCCACATGTCAGGGTGACATGGTCAGCGCACAGTTGACTGCTGATGTCACACATACGACATGCTGACGTCACCATTACTGTTTTGGATAATTCGAATTTAATTTAATAAATAAATAAATTCCAGAAATTCAAATAATCTTTGAAAATTCATATCTTTTAAACCGTAACTCGGATGAAAATGTTTTCTACATGAAAGTTGCTCAGAACGACGAGACGAATCCGGATACGCAGCCCGTTCGTCCGCCACACCTCCCTAACCTATCAAACTCGCAACATTCCCCCTCCGTTTCATCTGTCCAAAAATGCCTAACTCCGGGAAAACTTTCCGGATATTATCCCACTTCGCCAGTATCGTGTAGCACTGCGTTAGAACACTCCTATCGCTGCGCTTTGCCATGTTATGTCTCATCGTGCTTATGTTTGCATTGTATTTACTGTTTCTTCCCCCTCTTCTCTCCGGTAGACTACGAGACTGACGCTGCTGCTGCCCAGTTCGACTACGGAGTTGACGATCCCTCCTACTTGCCAGAGCAATCAGGCAAGCCCCCCCTTGATCACCAGATATCGCCTATTCTTCTCTATACTGCTTGCATTAGAGTAGTGTAGCATGTTACTGCTTTCCGATATCCTATCCTGATGCATAGCCTATCCTTGCTACTACTGTTGATACCTTTACCTGCAATCCTACATGCTTAGTATAGGATGCTAGATTTCCATCAGTGGCCCTACATTCTTGTCCGTCTGCTGTGCTATACTATCGGGCCGTGATCGCCTGGGCGGTGATCACGGGTATATACTTATATACTACATACATGACACATGTGATGACTAAAGTCGGGTCGGCTCGAAGGAGTACCCGCAAGTGGATCTTTGTGGCGGAGCGACAGGGCAGGTTGAGACCGCCTAGGTGAGAGGTGGGCCTGGCCCTGGTCGACGTTCGCGGTTACTTAACACGCTTAACGAGATCTTGGTATTTGATCTGAGTCTGGCCATTTGGTCTATACGCACTAGCCATCTACGCGGGAGTAGTTATGGGTATCCCGGCGTCGTGGTATCAGCCGAAGCCTTCGTGACGTCAGCGACTGAGTGGCGCGCGCCGTGTTGGACCGCTTTGACGTAACCGCCGTGATCGTGTGGGTTGCTAGGTCTGCTCGCGGCCGCGTTCGCAACGTGCAGGTGTGCATAGGGCGATGGGCCCAGACCCCTGCGCGCTTAGGATTAGACCGGCGTGCTGACCGCTCTGTTGTGCTTAGGTGGGGCTGCGACGCGTTGATCTTACGAGGCCGGGCATGACCCAGAAAAGTGTGTCCGGCCAAATGGGATCGAGCGTGTTGGGTTATGTGGTGCACCCCTGCAGGGAAGTTTATCTATTCGAATAGCCGTGTCCCTCGGTAAAAGGACGACCCGGAGTTGTACCTTGACCTTATGACAACTAGAACTGGATACTGAATAAAATACACCCTTCCAAGTGCCAGATACAACCCGGTGATCGCTCTCTAACAGGGCGACGAGGAGGGGATCGCCGGGTAGGATTATGCTATGCGATGCTACTTGGAGGACTTCAATCTACTCTCTTCTACATGCTGCAAGATGGAGGCTGCCAGAAGCGTAGTCTTCGACAGGATTAGCTATCCCCCTCTTATTCTGGCATTCTGCAGTTCAGTCCACTGATATGGCCCTTTACACATATACCCATGCATATGTAGTGTAGCTCCTTGCTTGCGAGTACTTTGGATGAGTACTCACGGTTGCTTTTCTCCCTCTTTTCCCCTTTCTATACCTGATTGTCGCAACCAGATGCTGGAGTCCAGGAGCTAGAGATCCCGAGGATGATTCTACATGGAGTTCGGCTTCGAGGAGTAGTTAGGAGGTCCCAGGCAGGAGGCCTTGCCTTTTCGATCGTTGCTACTTTTGTGCTAGCCTTCTTAAGGCAAACTTGTTTAACTTATGGCTGTACTCAGATATTGTTGCTTCCGCTGACTCGTCTATGATCGAGCACTTGTATTCGAGCCCTCGAGGCCCATGGCTTGTATTATGATGCTTGTATGACTTATTTATGTTTTAGAGTTGTGTTGTGATATCTTCCCGTGAGTCCCTGATCTTGATCGTACACATTTGCGTGCATGATTAGTGTACGGTCAAATCGGGGGCGTCACAAGTTGGTATCAGAGCCAACTGCCTGTAGGAATCCCCCTTTCCAACTCCTTGGCCGAAGTTGAGTCTAGTCAGTGAAAACTGTTTTACTAACATGGCTGTGTGGCTTACGGGCCCACGTCGCCATTGGGTGGTATTAGGATCTTTTACTCCTTGTCTATACTCTGGGACTCTGATCTCTCTTCTATTCAGGTTAAGTGAATTTTACTAAATCTAACATTAGGATCTCGTTATCACTTTCACCCGGAGAGCCCCTTATTACTGATGATCGTCTGCTGCACGTGAAGACCCTGAAGATACTCTCCGCTGATAACCCGAGAACTTGTGTTCATTGCTTTTGCAATTCCCTTTTATCGATAAACTCCTATGAATAACCACGTATACTCGCCATTCATACAATGTTTCTCAGTTGATCTTGTTATTACAAGATACCCCGAAATTCTCTCTGTTGTTCCGAGAATCCTTTGAGCTTACTGCCTTGCTGTTCTTTGTCATCTGAATACCCCTACGGATAATTCTCGCACTTACCGAGTATCCGGTCATCCCCAGTTGTTTCAAGTATTCCACAATAGTCTTCAAAATACTATTCGATCTTCCGAAAATCCTCAGGAGCCTATTGCTCTTGAAATTCTTGTTTGCTTGCATTATGGTTAATCCCAAAATTCTCATAATCTTATTGGCATCTCTTGTCATTATCATTTTGAGTCTGTTGATTCAATTTGTTGCGAATGCTCGCAATCCTCAATCATATCCTAGAATTCATTCTTCCGGCTCAGACGTCATTTTAAACGTGAGCTGGATCTCGACCTATCAAATTGCCATCGATTGTACCCCTAAGCCTATTCAACTTATCCATCCTTGATCAGAGCGTTGCTCCTGACCCCCCTGAGTTGGAAATCATAATTCTTTTGCATTTGAACTTTGAGTTAGTCAGTTGTTTCTATAATCAGATCTCCTGGCATTCTTCTTCCTCTGGTTGAGTACCGGTGCTCACATCAGATCCCTTGTGGACCATCGGTTCCCTTGTTGGATTTTATCCGACAGTGTCCTTCCTATTGAATAACCTTGTGAGCCTTTCCATGGGTATATAATGCCTTTGGTAAATTGTATCATCTGATTTTGAACAATGCCCTTCTTTCGAGCTTGTAATATTTACTCCGAAGTTTGTGGTATATGTTCCTAAGATGCCTTGATGGGTTGAACCTATACCTTCCCTAAAAAAAACCGTATGAACCCGAAGGTTTTCACAAGCCATAACCTTCTGGTATTTTACCAGATAATTTTCTACTAAATAACTTCATCGAACGCGAGAAGTAAATGAAAGGTTATGCATTGGAGAAGTGGGAGTCGACCTTGAACTTTGCGTTCATGCCCATGAACACGATGTAGATCTTATCATTAAAGCTTTTCTTAAATTAATTATTCCATTGGTATAAGTTCATCTTATATCTGGGATCTGGCCTTTTTCAATCGTGGTTCCGACCATGTTCTCCTTTAAATACCATTTCTCGTGCAAGTTTAAGCACTTGTCTTCTGCAGAGCAATACCCTAGTCCAACCTCTACTTTGATTTGTCGTCGAGCATTACCCCCCTGGTATCTCGAGATTATCACGGAACTGCATAACTTATTATGAGTTCTCCATCAAGTGCTACATTCTCATTGATTCCAATTTTCCACGGGCTCTGAGTTATTAATCACGCAAAGACACCGATAACTGAACCGAGTCCGCACTACGGTTCAACAACTCTTAGTAATCTTCCTTAAGTACGAGTTTGTACCCGATCACGCCATTCCTAGCCTGTTTGGCTATATCATTACCTTGATGATTTTAACTGTGTTACCTGGACCTTCCCAGCGCACAAATTTCGACAGTGAGCTAATCTTGCGTCGATCTCCCTCGTCATATCACTTCTCCTTGAATAGCAAACTTGAATTCGAGTTTGTGCCCTACCCGTGGTTCCAATAACCTTTCGCTTTCATCATTCCTTTGACTTGATGTCATCGTCGATCAATTACATCTTCTTGAAAACCTCTCGACAAATTTGTCGTGATCATTGTCAACAATTTGATTTCTTCCAAGTTGTGTGTCGAAATTCAGGATGAGAAATACCATCCTTGCCCCTCGATGAATTGTGTTATCATCGACAACATTCTTGCCTCCCCTCAACACAAACTTGTTCATATTTTGTGTTGTATCTTGATTTCCCTGCTATCCAACCTATGTTATGTTCTACCGTGGAGTATTACCATCTTCGATGTCAAGAATGTCGTGAGCATTACTCCACCTCTTAAGAATTCTTGGTACAGTGATACTTCTCACCATCACCATTCTTTCTTGGTCCCCGTGTTGTTTCTAAACGAAATACCGACAAATGGTCTGTGACGTGTAAATTCTAAACTTCTAGCAACCCTATTGCTTTGAAGTTATTGGTCTATAGTTTCATTCTACGTCTATGGCTTAATGAATCATCATTCGAACATTGATCGTGCTACCTAGCCCACATTTCGGGTGCACATTTCAACCAATGTTTAACTGTGTATGTTTTCCTCGAGCATACATCATTAAGTCATTCGATCTAACTATTGTTATCTCCTTGTTCACATAGTTGTGGAAATCCATCTTGGAACTCTCAATGGAATGTCGCTGAGTCCATCAGCCACCTCCTATCCCTCTCTTTGGTTTAATGAAGAACTCTGGTTTCGGAACTTGCTTTCATAGTTCATTTCCCGAGAATCTTATAATGTCATCCCATCAATTTGTGTTGCACTTTTCTTCTCAGACATCCTGAGTCTGAGGTATCCTGACACCAATCAGATCTGAATCTCGGTCAGGTATGATGGTTGGGACATATTTCCAAGAGTTATAACATTGGCCTATTTATGACCCGGTAAGGTGATGATACCCAGCACACCTGGCGGGAGGACCTATTGTTATAAGTTTTCCCTTTTAGCAAGGTTAGCTATTCTTCCATGAGAAAGTGGTAAGACTTATTCTATAAGTTGTTTCCGATGGATCCTTTGTATCCAACGTCTGACCTTTGCTTGAAGACCATGCCAATGTTATCTCGAAGCATGTCTGTGGTACTCCGATTTTCAATAAGAGCATTTGAAGAACAATGCAAAATTTTCTTTGCATTATCCAAACACCGTAGTATGGGTGATGTCATGAAATTTCTCTCACCTTACCTAAAGAGTTTTCTACATTATATCCTGTCCTGGATATCATGCTCTGCTTGTCCTTGGGGAGGATACACCCTTGAAATATGTGTTTAAACACATTTTCCTTTCCATTCTTCTGTTTAATCTGATAATCATATTTTCCTTTCCATTGTTTGGTTTAACCTTTCTGGTGATCTATATGATCTAAGCAGTAGTATTCTCCTGCTTATGTAAACACCCCGGTGTACAATCCTGTCAGTAAGACCCTGTTACTATTGTCGATGATATTCCGGTAACCACCGATGGACGAGAACTTTGCCTATTGGTCCGCCTCGTTTCGACGAGCAGGAAAATGGTTCTCTTCGTCCCTCACCCTTGGTACCGATGTGGTTGCCGACATAAAAGACATGCTATCCTCTGACATCCCTTGCTTACATGATCATGCAAGACGTCTCCGCCCTTCCTACTTTTAACCCACATGGTGGGCCCATAACCCACAGTTCCACAAGATCGAAACCTGACTCTCCTGTACACCCTTTTGTCAAAGTTACTCCTCGTGCTTGACTTTGTATGTAATTCACGGGCCACCTGCCTATTGATCTATTCTGGTATAAGACGCAATACTTATTCCCGATTGCTTTGAGCCCCTTTCACGCCCTGTTTCAGGCATCGAACGATTGCCTGGCCGCTTGAAACTCCTTATTGTACCTTCTTACTTTGCTCTCGATGTTTTCCTAAGTTTCGACTCAAGGGATACCTTGGTCCAAAACCCCAGAGCTAATTGCCGAATATCAGCCCTTGCAGACACCTGTCCTTGTAGTTTCCCTCCTATCCTTTCGTAAGTACGATGGAGCTCCCGAAGAAAGGATGCCAACATCGTCATGATGACCGAAGCAGATAAATGAAGACACCCACGTAATGGATCGACCTCTTCGAGAAGAGCAACCAAGACCGAGATGACTCGTTAGAATTTCGTAACCAAATCCCTTCCCCGTCACTTCCCCTCTTAAATCTCGGGACGAGATTTCTTGTAGTGGAGGAGAATTGTGACGCCCGGATAATTAGGCTACAGTAAAACTCTGCTAATGGTGCCACATCACCTCTGATACTGTTGCAAATCTCGCGTTAGTTCAAAACCGATTCGGAATTCAACTTCAAATTAAAGGCAAACAATTAAAGTTTTCAAAAGTCAAAATAAAATGTTGTTAATGTGACAAATAAATCATGGATGATATTGGTGGAGAAACAACATCTTTTTAAAATATTTAAATACCCTAAAGTGATGACAACAGCAGCAAAAACAATTAGTTATACCCCTATTATATTTTATAAAATACTAAACTACTTTAGCTAGGTTCCAAAGTTATTGTGGCAGTGGTATAATTAATGTTACTATTTTAGGTACTAAATGAATATTTTACAAAACTAAAACAATTTGGGAAATAAAATTAAATCAGAAAAGAAAAATAAGAAAAAGGATAAGACTAAACAAAAATTAAAACAAAAAGAGAGCCTCCTGGGCCACTTGGCCCATCTAGCCAAAAGGGGCCAGCCCACCCCCTCGTCCCCTTCCTCTGCTACAGGGAGGCAGGGGGATCGTGGCGCTCATCCCCCCGGCCATGGCCACCCGAGCCCTGCGTGGAAGCCATCCACGACCTCCCCCTCAGTACAAAAGGCCCCCTCTCCCTCCTGCCAACCCTAGCCCACTACACCCCATTTTCCCCACGAACCCGTCTCCCCTCGCTCCTCCTCCCGAACGTGATCTGGATCGGGGCGCCTTGCCCCTGTGCCCACCGCCGGCGCCCCGTCGCCCCTGTCCCCCGTCTCCGACCACCGCCGCCTGAGGCCCCGACGTCGGCGCCGCTCCCCCCCCCCGTCGCCCGCCTCGCAGGACGCCGTGCTCGCCGCCCCGACGCCAACCGCCGTCGCCCGGAACCGTCGTCCTCGTCCCCACCGCGCCGGACGGCCTCAGCCTCCCCCAAGCCCGCTGCCACTCCCTACGGCTCCCCAGTGAGCTCCGCTACCCCCCTCTCTTCCTGGGCTCCGGTTCCCCTCCTGCTAGCTTCCCTGCTAGTACCGACCGCCGCCGTCCGCCATAGCTGCCTGGCTCGCGCACCCCGAGCTCCTCCGCCCGCACCGATGGTCCCCGCGTGCTCCTGGCACTCCCAGGGCCCCGTTGAGCCCCACATCTGGCCTTCCCGTGCCTCCCATCGCCGTGCCCGTGCAACCCCGAACTCCGGCCGCCGCTAAGCTCACCGCCGATGCCGTTTCCGGCCACCTCCGGACGAACCACTACCACCATCCGGCGCGGATCGTCTTGGCCGTTCGAACGCGACCAAGCGCGCGTGAAACGGACCCCTGTGGCCGAATTCCGGCCACGGCCGAGGCTCGCCGCCGTGTACGGGCTCGCCGGAGTGCCCTCCCGCCGGCGTCCGACGTGGCGCCTGGGGCCCACCCCCAGGGTCACTGACCAGCGGGCCCCTGGGCCCCACCTTTGACCCGTTGACTTCGGTCGATGCTGACTGGGCCAATCCCAGCAGCTGACATACGGGGCCCACCAATAAAACCTTTTAAAAAATAAAAATAAAAATACTAATTAATCAGTTAGTTAAATTAGTTAGTTAAACTAATCCCTAATCAGACACTGACTAGTAGGGCCCACAATCTAATTAAGTTTTTTTTTGTTTAAATTAACCCAGTTAATTAGCTACAGAGGCTGACATGTGGGCCCCACATGTCAGGGTGACATGGTCAGCGCACAGTTGACTGCTGATGTCACACATACGACATGCTGACGTCACCATTACTGTTTTGGATAATTCGAATTTAATTTAATAAATAAATAAATTCCAGAAATTCAAATAATCTTTGAAAATTCATATCTTTTAAACCGTAACTCGGATGAAAATGTTTTCTACATGAAAGTTGCTCAGAACGACGAGACGAATCCGGATACGCAGCCCGTTCGTCCGCCACACCTCCCTAACCTATCATACTCGCAACATTCCCCTCCGTTTCATCTGTCCAAAAATGCCTAACTCCGGGAAAACTTTCCGGATATTATCCCCCTTCGCCAGTATCGTGTAGCACTGCGTTAGAACACTCCTATCGCTGCGCTTTGCCATGTTATGTCTCGTCGTGCTTATGTTTGCATTGTATTTACTGTTTCTTCCCCCTCTTCTCTCCGGTAGACTACGAGACTGACGCTGCTGCTGCCCAGTTCGACTACGGAGTTGACGATCCCTCCTACTTGCCAGAGCAATCAGGCAAGCCCCCCCTTGATCACCAGATATCGCCTATTCTTCTCTATACTGCTTACATTAGAGTAGTGTAGCATGTTACTGCTTTCCGATATCCTATCCTGATGCATAGCCTATCCTTGCTACTACTGTTGATACCTTTACCTGCAATCCTACATGCTTAGTATAGGATGCTAGATTTCCATCAGTGGCCCTACATTCTTGTCCGTCTGCTGTGCTATACTATCGGGCCGTGATCGCCTGGGCGGTGATCACGGGTATATACTTATATACTACATACATGACACATGTGATGACTAAAGTCGGGTCGGCTCGAAGGAGTACCCGCAAGTGGATCTTTGTGGCGGAGCGACAGGGCAGGTTGAGACCGCCTAGGTGAGAGGTGGGCCTGGCCCTGGTCGACGTTCGCGGTTACTTAACACGCTTAACGAGATCTTGGTATTTGATCTGAGTCTGGCCATTTGGTCTATACGCACTAGCCATCTACGCGGGAGTAGTTATGGGTATCCCGGCGTCGTGGTATCAGCCGAAGCCTTCGTGACGTCAGCGACTGAGTGGCGCGCGCCGTGTTGGACCGCTTTGACGTAACCGCCGTGATCGTGTGGGTTGCTAGGTCTGCTCGCGGCCGCGTTCGCAACGTGCAGGTGTGCATAGGGCGATGGGCCCAGACCCCTGCGCGCTTAGGATTAGACCGGCGTGCTGACCGCTCTGTTGTGCTTAGGTGGGGCTGCGACGTGTTGATCTTACGAGGCCGGGCATGACCCAGAAAAGTGTGTCCGGCCAAATGGGATCGAGCGTGTTGGGTTATGTGGTGCACCCCTGCAGGGAAGTTTATCTATTCGAATAGCCGTGTCCCTCGGTAAAAGGACGACCCGGAGTTGTACCTTGACCTTATGACAACTAGAACTGGATACTGAATAAAATACACCCTTCCAAGTGCCAGATACAACCCGGTGATCGCTCTCTAACAGGGCGACGAGGAGGGGATCGCCGGGTAGGATTATGCTATGCGATGCTACTTGGAGGACTTCAATCTACTCTCTTCTACATGCTGCAAGATGGAGATGCCAGAAGCGTAGTCTTCGACAGGATTAGCTATCCCCCTCTTATTCTGGCATTCTGCAGTTCAGTCCACTGATATGGCCCTTTACACATATACACATGCATATGTAGTGTAGCTCCTTGCTTGCGAGTACTTTGGATGAGTACTCACGGTTGCTTTTCTCCCTCTTTTCCCCTTTGTATACCTGATTGTCGCAACCAGATGCTGGAGTCCAGGAGCTAGAGATCCCGAGGATGATTCTACATGGAGTTCGGCTTCGAGGAGTAGTTAGGAGGTCCCAGGCAGGAGGCCTTGCCTTTTCGATCGTTGCTACTTTTGTGCTAGCCTTCTTAAGGCAAACTTGTTTAACTTATGGCTGTACTCAGATATTGTTGCTTCCGCTGACTCGTCTATGATCGAGCACTTGTATTCGAGCCCTCGAGGCCCATGGCTTGTATTATGATGCTTGTATGACTTATTTATGTTTTAGAGTTGTGTTGTGATATCTTCCCGTGAGTCCCTGATCTTGATCGTACACATTTGCGTGCATGATTAGTGTACGGTCAAATCGGGGGCGTCACAAGTTGGTATCAGAGCCAACTGCCTGTAGGAATCCCCCTTTCCAACTCCTTGGCCGAAGTTGAGTCTAGTCAGTGAAAACTGTTTTACTAACATGGCTGTGTGGCTTACGGGCCCACGTCGCCATTGGGTGGTATTAGGATCTTTTACTCCTTGTCTATACTCTGGGACTCTGATCTCTCTTCTATTCAGGTTAAGTGAATTTTACTAAATCTAACATTAGGATCTCGTTATCACTTTCACCCGGAGAGCCCCTTATTACTGATGATCGTCTGCTGCACGTGAAGACCCTGAAGATACTCTCCGCTGATAACCCGAGAACTTGTGTTCATTGCTTTTGCAATTCCCTTTTATCGATAAACTCCTATGAATAACCACGTATACTCGCCATTCATACAATGTTTCTCAGTTGATCTTGTTATTACAAGATACCCCGAAATTCTCTCTGTTGTTCCGAGAATCCTTTGAGCTTACCGCCTTGCTGTTCTTTGTCACCTGAATACCCCTACGGATAATTCTCGCACTTACCGAGTATCCGGTCATCCCCAGTTGTTTCAAGTATTCCACAATAGTCTTCAAAATACTATTCGATCTTCCGAAAATCCTCAGGAGCCTATTGCTCTTGAAATTCTTGTTTGCTTGCATTATGGTTAATCCCAAAATTCTCGTAATCTTATTGGCATCTCTTGTCATTATCATTTTGAGTCCGTTGATTCAATTTGTTGCGAATGCTCGCAATCCTCAATCATATCCTAGAATTCATTCTTCCGGCTCAGACGTCATTTTAAACGTGAGCTGGATCTCGACCTATCAAATTGCCATCGATTGTACCCCTAAGCCTATTCAACTTATCCATCCTTGATCAGAGCGTTGCTCCTGACCCCCCTGAGTTGGAAATCATAATTCTTTTGCATTTGAACTTTGAGTTAGTCAGTTGTTTCTATAATCAGATCTCCTGGCATTCTTCTTCCTCTGGTTGAGTACCGGTGCTCACATCAGATACCTTGTGGACCATCATATGGCTCCTGCTAGTTGCCGATAACTCGGTTACAAAACATGATCATCTCATACAATAAAATATAGCATCATGCCTTGACCATATCACATCACAACATGCCCTGCAAAAACAAGTTAGACGTCCTCTACTTTGTTGTTGCAAGTTTTACGTGGCTGCTACGGGCTGAGCAAGAACCGTTCTTACCTACGCATCAAAACCACAACGATAGTTTGTCAAGTTGGTGCTGTTTTAACCTTCGCAAGGACCGGGCATAGCCACACTCGGTTCAACTAAAGTTGGAGAAACTAACACCCGCCAGCCACCTCTGTGCAAAGCACGTCGGAAGAACCAGTCTCGCGTAAGCGTACGCGTAATGTCGGTCCGGGCCGCTTCATCCAACAATACCGCCGAACCAAAGTATGACATGCTGGTAAGCAGTATGACTTATATCGCCCACAACTCACTTGTGTTCTACTCGTGCATATGACATCTACGCATAAAACCAGGCTCGGATGCCACTGTTGGGGAACGTAGTAATTTCAAAAAAATTCCTCCGCACACGCAAGATCATGGTGATGCATAGCAACGAGAGGGGAGAGTGTTGTCCACGTACCCTCGTAGACCGAAAGCGGAAGCGTTAACACAACGCGGTTGATGTAGTCGTACGTCTTCACGATCCGACCGATCAAGTACCGAACGCACGGCACCTCCGAGTTCAGTACACGTTCAGCTCGATGACGTCCCTCGAACTCCGATCCAGCCGAGTGTTGAGGGAGAGTTTTGTCAGCACGACGGTGTGGTGACGATGATGATGTTCTACCGACGCAGGGCTTCGCCTAAGCACCGCTACGATATTATCGAGGTGTAATATGGTGGAGGGGGGCACCGCACACGGCTAAGAGATCAATGATCAATTGTTGTGTCTGGGGTGCCACCTGCCCCCGTATATAAAGGATCAAAGGGGGGAGGTGCGGCCAGCCTTGGGGCGCGCCAGGAGGAGTCCTACTCCCACCGGGAGTAGGACTCCCCCCCTTTTCCTAGTTGGATTAGGACTTGGGAGGGGGGAAAGAGGAGAGGGAGAAGAAGGAAGGGGGGCGCCGCCCCCTTCTCCTTGTCCTATTCGGACTAGGGGGGAGGGGCGCGCGGCCCAGCCCTAGCCGCCTCTCCTCTCTTCCACCTAGGCCCACTAAGGCCCATTATGTTGCCGGGGGGTTCCGGTAACCTCCCGGTACTCCGGTAAAATCCCGATTTCACCCGGAACACTTCCGATATCCAAACATAGGCTTCCAATATATCAATCTTTATGTCTCGACCATTTCGAGACTCCTAGTCATGTCTGTGATCACATCCGGGACTCCAAACAACCTTCGGTACATCAAAACATATAAACTCATAATATAACTGTCATCGAAACGTTAAGCGTGCGGACCCTACGGGTTCGAGAACTATGTAGACATGACTGAGACACGTCTCCGGTCAATAACCAATAGTGGAACCTGGATGCTCATATTGGCTCCCACATATTCTATGAAGATCTTTATCGGTCAGACCGCATAACAACATACGTTGTGCCCTTTGTCATCGGTATGTTACTTGCCCGAGATTCGATCGTCGGTATCTCAATACCTAGTTCAATCTCGTTACCGGCAAGTCTCTTTACTCGTTCCGTAATACATCATCTCGCAACAAACTCATTAGTTGCAATGCTTGCAAGGCTTAAGTGATGTGCATTACCGAGAGGGCCCAGAGATACCTCTCCGACAATCGGAGTGACAAATCCTAATCTCGAAATACGCCAACCCAACAAGTACCTTCGGAGACACCTATAGAGCACCTTTATAATCACCCAGTTACGTTGTGACGTTTGGTAGCACACAAAGTGTTCCTCTGGTAAACGGGAGTTGCATAGAACTTCCTGGGATAATATCAGACATCTCTCAGATATTATAAAGGTTACCATAAGTTAAGATGGAGCCTTTCACAAAGAATAGATTATTTAACTAATCTCCAGTTCTCCTAAGAAGTGTCCATGCCACTTGTCTACCCTAAGCATAAGAAAGTTTACGATAACATGAAATAACTCACCAGAAATATCCAAGTAAGCCTCGGGCAATATAGGGGGGCCATTATCAATAGGTTTTCCAGAGCCATTAAAAATGCGTCCAAGCATATCAAGTGAGACGGGAGTTTTCAAAACCTGTAACACAAAACGGTGCCATATGCAAAGAAATAAAGTGGTGAAGTTGAGACGAGTCAACAAAGCCTCATTCGAAAAATAAAGTTATTCAGCAGGAAGACGTTTGATATCACTAAATGTTCATGCCTAGCATTTTCTGGGTTCAGTTTCCATATCCAACTTTAAGATGGCTGATGTCATTTATTGTTCATACTGAAATTGTATAGCTATAGTTTGATGATCTGGGTATTTATTGCATAGAAAGAAATAAAGCATTTAATGATTGAACGACAAAGAATCAGAAGCAAAGATGTGAATAACAGGTACCTCGCCTGTGAACTGCACAGTAGTATACTTGTTGTCTATCCCTGAAGTACCTTCAAATACCTTAAGAGGCACGCAGCTCAGTATCCAAAAAAGGTCAAGTACCATGTAACCAAATACAATTTAATGCACTGGATCCCTAAGCAAACTATGTAAAAAATCAGATCAAATGCAACATCGTGTAAAACTCAATTGGCATTCTTCAATCAAGAGAATATGGTCCATAGAAAGGAAACAACCTGCACAACAGCTTTTTCACCATCGACTTCGAGGACTTGACCACGACGAGTGGTGCCATCTCCCAATCGGATGTTCACAATCTCCTGATACTTTGGGCCCTAAAATAGGTTTATACAGCGAAAATTTACTGAGTGTGAGAATGGTTATTTGATCCAACCATAATTTCGGTAACATTAGCAGCTATAGCTATATAGAGAAGAATGACAAATCATACCTTTACTTTGTCCAAAATAACCAACGGCCCTGCCACACCGGAGACAGTCCTATACTCTGCATGACAAGCAGAAATTCATTATCATCTTTGCTATATCACCCAAATGGGTTTTCAAAAAAAGACTAATGATTTCCTAAAAAAACTATATAGACTAATGTGAAAGATAGGAAGCAACACCGGCGGGGGGTGCTAGATAGGCCACACCGAGTGTAAGTACAACTAGTGTGAAACTATGGGAGAAAAGCAAAGATACAACGGAGAAAGGCAAGGACCTCAGGACCATGGTTCAGGAGAACATTGCTGATACTGATTTGCAGCACATTCCTGTCAGGATCAAGAATAAACGAACAGGACAACCTTTACTGTCTGCCAGCATATTTACTTTAAAGATTGATAAAATCTCAGTTTCATCGGGTCAAAAAAACATCTCCGTTTCATCAAATGAGTGCACTCTAGCAGCATGCCAATCGTCCGGCATCTATTATCTTTATATGCACAGCAGAGCACTAATGTAGCAAACCTATCCGTTCGCCATTGGAGTAACACAAGAAAGCTAAACAATCTAGGCTGTAATTCTCAAGAGCAATATACATACCACAAGCTTCGGTTTGCCTTGGTCAAGACTTACCTATGCCAATCTCCAATGTCCCCTCCTCCATCTCGGCGCCATCCTTCGCCAGACCCATGCTGGCGACGAACAACCTGCAGGAAATGGCAAAATCAAGGAAACCGTCCAAAGAAACAAAGGAGGAAGAAAGTGACCACGATAGGCCATA
Organism: Triticum aestivum; assembly: GCF_018294505.1. Classification (NCBI taxonomy): domain Eukaryota; kingdom Viridiplantae; phylum Streptophyta; class Magnoliopsida; order Poales; family Poaceae; genus Triticum; species Triticum aestivum. The sequence goes on along the minus strand of NC_057811.1, from coordinate 183,563,470 downwards.
GGACCAATCTAGACCGATGGATCACTCCAATCAACACCGCCGCATCAAACGCGCCAACCCCACTAAAATTGCACTCTCCTAAATGCCTGAGTAAGAAAAGGCTTGCAATATTTCCCGCTTGAACTCTACCAGCAGATCTGGGCTCTCGGTCGGATCTTGGTCCAGGATCCGAGGATGGGAACAAACACAGCACAAGGATCAACCCAATTCTCCCCGGATTGGGCGCTAGTTGGCTGGGATTTGAGCGGGTTGAGTCGCGAGGAGACGCACCTTGGGTCGGGTTGGCAGCAGAGAGGTAACGAGATGGAGAACGAGAGGGAGAGGAAGACAGAGACGTGGCTAGAACCCAACGTGGGTGGTGGAGACGACGACACGAGCGGAGGAGGAAGGCTAACGAAATTAAACACCAGAGCCCAAATTGAAAGAAAAAAAATTAACACGGTGCAATCACCTCACTACACACATACACCCTATCTCTATGAGTTCTCTCCCTCTATCCCATAATATAAGAGCGTTTTTGAAATTTTAAAACTAGTATATGGAACGGAGGGAGTAGTTTGAGATGCTGAGGCAGCACGTCATCTTGATCCAAATTAAAATTATTAAATATACATACATAAATACGTGTATATCTATTTTGCGTTAAATTCTGCCTGAGCTCGTCGCTCCGGCCATTACAGGTGAATAAAAAGAGAAAGAAATCCACTTGCAAATCCCCTCCAGGTACTAATGGGTGGTAATAGAATCTACTAGTACCAAATTTACTATCAAGAATTAATCAGAAATTGAGTTGTAAGGAAGTCTGTCATTTTTCTATAAAATTTTATAGTGTTTATTATCAAATCTCCTCCTTGTAGTAGTGGGTGGTAAAACGATTTATCATTTTTACCACTAAGCACCAAGTGTATTACCATCAAAAGTCAACCCAAAAATGAGTCATAACACAGCAGAGCATCTTTACTATAAAATACATAGTGTTTTACTATCAAATCTCATGCTTGATTTGAGTTGTAAAATAGTTCTTTACTAGTTTACAATAATTTTACTACAAGTTATTTGTTCTTTACGATCAAATTAGGTAGAGTACAACTTGTAAGAGGGACGCGGTGTTTCTGCACATGAGCACACATGTGCTCGTTATCAGGGCTGCTCGTTCACGTCTTGAGATGCGGCGCATTTAATGGCGCAGGGATATACGAGAGACCAGATAATGATGGAAAATAGAGGATACGTATAGCGGGGGTGCTGACCTATGGGCCAGGAAACGGCGGAATGCCGGCCACCGTTATCCCATCAGAGTTGATTCGTGGCTCGGGACGCCCGCTGCCGTCCTCATCCGTGGAACAGGAAAACCAGTTTCCGTCTGCCATCGGCGCAGCGCGTCGAATGGCTGCTATTCGGCTGCATTCGATCCATTCCCCACCCCCGCCCCCGCCACAAGCTAGGTCGCCGTGCCAAGGATCCCTGCCGGCGTGCGAAGGAGCATCCCGAGATCTGGCTCATGGAGTTCCTGATGTTGGGGAACGTAGTAATTTCAAAAAAATTCCTACGCACACGCAAGATCATGGTGATGCATAGCAACGAGAGGGGAGAGTGTTGTCCACGTACCCTCGTAGACCGAAAGCGGAAGCGTTAACACAACGCGGTTGATGTAGTCGTACGTCTTCACGATCCAACCGATCAAGTACCGAACGCACGGCACCTCCGAGTTCCGCACACGTTCAGCTCGATGACGTCCCTCGAACTCCGATCCAGCCGAGTGTTGAGGGAGAGTTTCGTCAGCACGACGGCGTGGTGACGATGATGATCTTCTATCGACGCAGGGCTTCGCCTAAGCACCGCTACGATATTATCGAGGTGTAATATGGTGGAGGGGGGCACCGCACACGGCTAAGAGATCAATGATCAATTGTTGTGTCTGGGGTGCCCCCCTGCCCCCGTATATAAAGGATCAAAGGGGGAAGGTGCGGCCAGCCTTGGGGCGCACCAGGAGGAGTCCTACTCCCACCGGGAGTAGGACTCCCCCCCCTTTCCTAGTTGGATTAGGACTTGGGAGGGGGGAAAGAGGAGAGGGAGAAGAAGGAAGGGGGCCGCCGCCCCCTTCTCCTTGTCCTATTCGGACTAGGGGGGAGGGGCGCGCGGCCCAGCCCTAGCCGCCTCTCCTCTCTTCCACCTAGGCCCACTAAGGCCCATTATGTTGCCGGGGGTTCCGGTAACCTCCCAGTACTCCGGTAAAATCCCGATTTCACCCGGAACACTTCCGATATCCAAACATAGGCTTCCAATATATCAATCTTTATGTCTCGACCATTTCGAGACTCCTCGTCATGTCCGTGATCACATCCGGGACTCCGAACAACTTTCGGTACATCAAAACATATAAACTCATAATATAATTGTCATCGAAACGTTAAGCGTGCGGACCCTACGGGTTCGAGAACTATGTAGACATGACCGAGACACGTCTCCGGTCAATAACCAATAGTGCAACCTGGATGCTCATATTGGCTCCCACATATTCTACGAAGATCTTTATCGGTCAGACCGCATAACAACATACGTTGTGCCCTTTGTCATCGGTATGTTACTTGCCCGAGATTCGATCGTCGGTATCTCAATACCTAGTTCAATCTCGTTACCGGCAAGTCTCTTTACTCGTTCCGTAATACATCATCTCGCAACAAACTCATTAGTTGCAATGCTTGCAAGGCTTAAGTGATGTGCATTACCGAGAGGGCCCAGAGATACCTCTCCGACAATCGGAGTGACAAATCCTAATCTCGAAATACGCCAACCCAACAAGTACCTTCGGAGACACCTGTAGAGCACCTTTATAATCACCCAGTTACGTTGTGACGTTTGGTAGCACACAAAGTGTTCCTCTGGTAAACGGGAGTTGCATAATCTCATAGTCATAGGAACATGCATAAGTCATGAAGAAAGCAATAGCAACATACTAAACGATCGAGTGCTAAGCTAACGGAATGGGTCAAGTCAATCACATCATTCTCCTAATGATGTGATCCCGTTTAATCAAATGACAACTCATGTCAATGGCTAGGAAACATAACCATCTTTTGATCAACGAGCTAGTCAAGTAGAGGCATACTAGTGACACTCTGTTTGTCTATGTATTCACACAAGTATTATGTTTCCAGTTAATACAATTCTAGCATGAATAATAAACATTTATCATGATATAAGGAAATAAATAATAACTTTATTATTGCATCTAGGGCATATTTCCTTCACCTGATGCAACCAGAGAAAAGGTATGCGCCAAACCTATCGATTTTGTTGACGTATTCACTGGTTAGATCGGCGCTTCATTGCCAGTGGAATTCCTAATGCGGCCCGTCAGTAGGATAAATTTTGTTGATCTGCTATTCGTCGGTCCTCGTTCCTTCTTCATTTTTGTCTGATTGTTTCCTATCTGAACCAGACCCAATTTGACCGAGGAGGCGGATGAAAGTGCAGCGCCGATGGATCTGCTGGCTTTCGGGACGGCGGGCTCTCTGCGGCATGTGGTTGAAGCGACGGCCCTTGAGCGAAGACCCGTGGGTCTGTGAAGAAGAGACAGGCGTGCTGGCCGCAGGTGTTGGAGATGAAGCCACAAGCACGGGAAAATCACTTTACCAGCATGTGGGGGACTGAGTCCTTGTCGGCGCCGGAGAGGAGATTGTGTGAGGGAGAGGAATCCACTTTTGCCGGCGATGAAATCTCTAATACAGCGCATCAGCCAGCAGGTAGCGCAAACAATCCCTGGTCTTTAGTTACATGCGGGCGTCATCTGAACTTTTGCTACTATATTTGTTAATTCGCATCTCCTTGTGTCCATGTCCGATCCAGATTTCCCCTCGTGCAGGAGGTGGGGGAGAGCTCAACTCCAACGGATCTGACGGCGTAATGGACGCCGTGCTCAGTTCGTGGGTCGATCAGCAGATCGCGCACCTGCAGCAGCCATCAGCGGGGACGCGGAGATCCGTGAGGGAAGAAATAGGCCGGGCGGCGAGACGGGAGGGCTCGGTCCAGGTCTCCAAACTGTCCACCGGCAAGATGAATCTACAAGCACCTGACTGGACTTAGTGGACTAAGAGGTGCGTCGCTGAAAACAAATAATCCTGAATTTGTTGCAGAGAAATGTCGTAATGATTCATCTGAGTTCGCTTAGGAGGATAGTCTCTGTAAATTTAGACATGGATGATACTAAACCTATATAATTTGTCAGACATCCATGAGTACAAGAAATTCCCCGATGCATAAACTGCAGTGCAACGCTATATCGTGTTTTACAAGTGGGCCTAGTATTCTTCATCAATACTTATTGTAGAAACTGCAGTGGTACTCCTCTTGTGCCGGAATCATCGCTATGTCACTTATGTCATTTTTGAGATATTATTGTTTACATTGTTAAGATCCTCCGATCAGTGCATCCAGCTAGCTTTAGGAAAATAAATCCAATGAGAATACGAGGATTGGAACCACTCCTTCCGTTAGGAATTGTTAATCGAACCAATGATGAAGCAATCGCATTTTGTGTTTATAGTACCACCGTGGATTTTAATGTCGAAGGCATCTTAGATTAGAACGTAATATTTTCATAGGATTTTTTGCAGGGGTTTTTCTACACAATTTAGAGATCTTACAAATTGTCTTTTGTGTATTGAATGCGCACTCACTCCCTCGAACAGTTGTAGAAGTCATATCATTGCAAATTCAAATGCACTTGATTCTTGTGAATTAAGAAAGTCATGGCATCTATATTTTATACTTTCTATTTTTGTCTTCATGCATTCTAGAATTCATCATTCCAAAATTTATGTTTCATCTAGAAATTTACTGATGAATTAAATGCCATGAAGTGATCATGTAGTCCTATATGTGCAAAACACATATCTTCTGCTAGTAGTTTAGATAGATGAGATTCTGGGTTTTAGGACTGCCAACTGGCTTAAAATAATTGTGCATGTATTAGGGCTTATTTTTGTAACGGATGTTGTGTTGTGCTGTGTGCGCAAACTATGTGGTTTGATAGGTTAATTTAAATAAATTTTGTGCTGTGCCAACATTTGGAAAAATTTCAAGGTGAGGATTGGAGCAGAGGCACCAAACAGGACACCTTGCACCTTGCCCCTCCCACGTGTCTGCCTTCGAGAAAGGGCCGATGGGTTTTGCAGAGAACCATTCTGAGAATGCTATTGTACCGATGCTTGGGACAAGTTTTGACTTGCTGGGAGAGACATAGGATTTCTACAACCTCTATTACTGGAGAAAGGATCTGCAAAAAAGATATGGGAAGAGGAGGTTGAATGTGGAGAGAATGAAATGTGTACAAAATTTGTGTGTGGATGTCCGGTAAGACGGATTATATATAGATCTTTTACTGTTCAATGGTTAATTTTTTAGTAGGCTTATCTCATCACAACAAGATGACCACATTTCAGGGTTCGTGTTGAGACAGTTTGAACATGAGGTCTTGTTGGTATGAGTGCCCTCGCGCTAGTGTTTTAGTTGGTGTTGAGACAGTTTGAAAGCTTTGAGTGGGTGTTTTCTGATTTAGACATATGATGGGTGGCATGGTACCCAGGACTAAAAGCACCAGGTAATGCATAGATTGATTGGTAATGTTTTGTATTGATTTCTTAATAGGTGGTGATTTGTAGGAAGCGGTTGTTCTGGTCACGAGCACAGGTGAGCGTGGTATCTGGGCGGCTCGATATGTCATCGGGATATGTTGCATTGAATTCCTTTGGCAGCTAGTGTTGTTGTTTTCTCGTCTTTCTTTCATCATCCAACTAATTTTCTTTTGTGCTCAAGCATTCCCTGTTTTTGGAGGCTAAACATGTTGTAGCTTAATGACATTGTCAGTGTTCTTTAAACATTCTACACTGTTGTAGCTTAGGCTAATATGTTGTAGATTATTTTGTGCTCAGTTTATGATTACGCCGCTGGAATCCCTTGAGAACATGCTCTAACTACCATTTATCATTGATGCTTGTTGATTCAGATTTTCACTATTAATCGTAGCTCTTGATTATGTAGATGTAAGCTCACATTGTTTAAGCTCACATTGTTTAATCTCCCCTCGTTGGTTGAGTTCTGTTATATGTTTAAATTGCAGGAAACATGTTGGAAGGTCACAAGAATAAAATCAATGAACCACTTCTCGCCTGATGTGTTTAGTCTTTCGTTTTGGTATTTTGGAACTTCTTGGAATCGGGCTCTCCTCAGCTCATGATTTTAGGCCTTCATTTTTTGATTTTATAATTCATCGGAGTTCTTAATTACTAGCTCATAAGTTCAATTTGGAAATACGGTTGGCATGAACATAGATTATTGTTAAATTTCAGAGATGCAATGTCAGTTCAGCCTTTTGTGATTGCGGAACTGGTCGAAATAGTTTTATCCAGCTCATAGTTTTCTACAGAGAAATGACCATGTTTATGACCAAGAATGGTTGATTCAACATTTTGGATACTGCAGTTCTTTTTTTTGGGGGGGGGGGGTTATTTCTTCTGCAGTTTACCTATGATCTTTTTCTGCCAAATTGCATTCAGTTTTCCTCTCCCAGCGGCAAGTCCAGCAGTTACCCCTCATATCCAAACAGGGCATGTAAAATGTTTACTAGTGTGTGATTTTACAACTGTTTCCATTCATGCAAAGGAAACTACTAGCAGAAAACATAACCACTGTAAAAAATAGTCTGGGTTGTCAAACGGGGCCTAAGTGATGAGTTTATGTTTGACATGCAACTTGTAGCTTGTAGGAGAAAGCTTCTGGCTCAGAACGTGATTGGCCTCGTTTAATGTGACGGCCCGTGACTATATGGGAGCCGGCTCAGAACGTGAGAGGATTCTAGACCGGATGTAGCTGTAACGGCAGGGGCTGCAATAATTATCTGATCGGCGTGGGCCATTTGAACTGTGCTTATTAATATACTCTGCCACATACATGCGGAAATATGAGTGGTAGTGTGAATCTCAGAGGGAACGAACATCTCAGATAACATGAGCATCTGTGCTCGGGAGCATAATAGCACTTTCGTTGTAAGAGTAAGTATTACCATCATATACATGCAAACTACAAGCAAGCTAGGGCTGAGGGTTGCATCGTAAAGAGTTGAACAGCATAACCATAAGGTGTTGTCCTTTTACGCGCAATCCTAAGGTTTACAAAAAGATGTTGGTCGGGTGCAAGAGCTAGTAACTGAATTAATTTTAGATCAAATTGTAAGATAATTTTAAGATTTACGAGAAGGTGTTTGGCGGGAATTTTACTAAAAGTCATTGGGTGAATAGGTTGCACCGGTGGGCGGAGGAAGTATTAAAAAATCTGCTAGGGATTTTACTAAAAGAAAAGGATGATTAATTGGTTCGACCGAGCGGTGCGTTTAGCCTAGGCAGAGTGTAGGACAACTGCTTTACGCTCACGCTCCTAATAATGGAATTACAATTACGTAATAAGATAAGAAGTTGACCATAGTTTGCTACTTTACTCCTTAGATTATGTTTTACTAAAAATGTTCAAATCTATTATAAAAGTTCAGAAGAAGTACAAAACACGTCAAACATAATAAAATATTTTATCAAAGATTATGCAGCACCGAACAACCACTACCACCATCAAAATAAGCTGTTGACGCATTGTTGTCGTTGCTCCCTTTCCGAAGCATACTAAACGTCGAGTAGTGCACTTCAAGATTGGCGAACAAAAGCAAGGATGTTCCATCAATGGTATGTCGACTCCTATTATGAAAATATTCTGTCTAGCCTAGATTTTGACCTCTAGCGACATGTGGACACAACCACTTTTCTAAACCAACCTACCACTGGTTGAAAAAAATCAAGGAATAATATAAAGCTTGAACTCGTCCATGATGGTAGCATCTTGTAAAAAAAATGACTGTGTTGAGATATGGGTAAGTTTATGGTGGAGATAAGATAATTGGTTATTTATGAATGAGGAGACAATGGTTTGATTTGCCGTGATTCATTAGTTAAGAGAGTTAAGAGAGAGTTAAAAAGACGAGAGCTGAAAGACACAAAAGGAAAAACTAGACGTTGCAATAGCGTGGCGCGATGTCGCGACGCATTGTGGATTGGACACATCATCACACACTACTGCAGGATGGTCCAAACGCGGCACTACGATCAGAGATCCTTTGACAAAACTGTGTGCAATGCCATAATCGCAAATGATGGTGTAAAAAATTTGTCAAAAAGGTGCAAAACGTTTGCGATGACGGATGCATCAAACACGATTCAGATTATAGTTGCGTGTGCGATGCAGGGCATACGGTTCAGTTTAATTAACTGTTTGCGATGAGTAGGAACAAAAGAAACGGGCAGCCAGATGAAGGTGTGTGCGATATATAGCATACGGTTCATTAGGATGAACTGTGTGTGATTAGGAACACAATGGAAACGGTTCAACTGAACAAGATGTGTATGATACGCGGCAAACAGGTCCGTAATCAGAAATGTGTGCGAAGACCAATAATAATACAGACGATTGCTACTAATAAGCCGTGTGATTTGCTCTGTCTACAGAAGAATAACATGTGTGTATGTATCTATGTATGTATGTATGTATGTATGTATATATATATGTGTATATATATAAACATCCAATTACACAAGTGATTATACAGATCATTCGCACACACCTCAATAAACAATTGCATGCATTCTAAAGTAGGAGAAACGATCGTCTAGTCATCTACTTCTTGTGACGCTCCCGCCATTGCTCTGTGGCTCGATCCCTCGTCTGGGGCAGGAAGAAGACACTTCCTCATGTCAACGATCCGCCTGTACATATCGTAGCTTGTCTATGCGTCCTTGGTCGCGTACTTGACATGTTGTTCATCCAGTCTCTCATGACACACACTGTGCCAGGCGTTCTTGTCCTTCTTGCTCTCATTCTTCATCTTCATGTAGTAGATGTTGATGATGGCCGAGGCGAGGTCAATCAGGGAGTTCAGTTTGTTTTTGTCACTGCCCCAGACCTTGTACTGGTGCTGGATGTTGACAAGATTCGGGTATTTCAAGCCCGAAACCTCGAGCGCTTTTAGATCGTTGGTGGTGTCCACCGTAGCGAAACTGTAGTCGGAGCTGTTGATAAACCTGGAGAAACGCTCGCAAGGCCTTGTAGCAAGGTGGTAGTGGTAGACTAGGACGTCATGTCGCATGCACAATTGGGTGACAGCAACCTTCTGATCGTGCCCGACACGACTGATGGTGTACTCGAGGTCGAAGCCGACCACTTGGTACTTTATTTTTCGGCAAGGAACTGCTCCATAGTTTGGATGGAGCACTCCACCGAGACCGGATCGTTCGTGTACACCACCGAGAGGGCCTTCCCACTCACGTGGGTGTCCACTACGTGATGCATGGTGAACTGCCCGCCATTGTCGTCGTCGGACGCTGGGAGCGCCATTGGAGCCACGGGGATCGCCATTGGAACCGCTGGATGTCCTTTCTGTATGTGTCGTCGTGGGTGTGCTTATTGTGTCGTGTGACGTGAGAGATAAAGATAAATGGCCGCAAGAATAAATGGGGGTCGGGCGGCCTGGATTCTCTGTGCGTCCGCATGACAGTTTTTGCAGCAGGTAACTGCATTGTCGCGCCGCGCCGGCGCAACCGCATGCACACGAATGTGCGTGATCGTGCGCCGGCCCCAAACACTGGCAGCGCGCGTGGAGGGACGAGGGCAGAGCACCCGGAGGGACACGAGAGCAGAGCGCGCCGCGGCCGCCTGAACCGCAAGCAACCACACGCATAGAGCAGTTGAACACGCATGAAATGGTCGCCTACAAGCCGGCCGACAGTTGCGTCGCTATGTAAAGAGCGGCCGTGTGCTACTACCTCTGTCTTGGTCTATAGTCCCCTTTATATTATGTGCCATATTTTGCCCTCAAATTTAACCAACAAAATGTTAATGCATGTTATAAAAATTATATAATTGGAAACTATATTCAAATACGAATCCAACTGTATAATCTTTGGCGACATGCATTCGTATTTTATTAGTTAAATCATACTTATAAACCAGGACGGGGGTATAGTAGGTAATTAAATCGCAAACATTTTTTTATTAACCGTATGTGTATGTGGCCTTTCATCCTCCTCTCGCACGTTTTGTCACCCCGCTGCCGCAGACGGCTTACAGCGCAAGCTTGCGCAGTGCGCGGGGGCGTTCTTTTGGCCAAACGGTGGCGCCAATGAATCATCGGTGAGCCCGTTCCCACGCAACCCCGCAGGTTCCCGCGCAAGCTTCCCGCCCGGCTCAGTGAAATCCCCCAAAATCCCAATGCTTACCGGCCTACTATACAAACCCTCACGGCCAGAGAGTCCTGTGTCGCATTTTCTCCTCCCTCCCTGTAGCTTATCTCGTCTGCTTCTCCCACAATCGCCAATGGCACCAGTCCGTCGTCGTCGCTCAGCCATTCCGCCATCATCAGAGGCCAGCTCCAGTTGGGAGGCTACACCGCGGCGGCGGCTCAGTCCCCGGCGTAGTGTAGTGTGCGTGGCGTCCCTGTTGGGTGTGCGCGGAACACCGACCACACGCTCCGTGATACGTCCATTTTGCATCATGTTTTCTTACCGTTATTTATAATGTTTTATCCATAATAATGCTTTTTGGAGTAATTCTAATGCCTTTTTCTCTCATAATATGCAAGGTATACACAAAGAGGGAGAATTCCAGCAGCTGGAAATCTGGGCCTGGAAAAGCTACGTCAAGCCATCTATTCTGCACAACTCCAAACAAGCTGAAACTTCACGGAGATTTTTTATGGAATATTTGAAGAATATTGGAGCAAATAATTACCACAGGGGCCTACCAGGTGGGCACAACCACCTGGGCGCGCCAGGGAGCCCAGGCGCGTCCTGGAGGGTTGTGCTCACCCAGGCCCACCTCCGGTGCCCATCTTCTGGTATATAGGTCATTTTGACCTAGAAAAAAAATAAGGGAGGACTTTCGGGACGGAGCCTCCGTCTCGAGGCGAAACTTGGGCAGGAGCACTTTTGCCCTCCGGCGGAGCGATTCCGCCGGGGGAACTTCCGTCCCGGAGCGGGAAATCATCGTCATCATCATCACCAACAACTCTCCCATCTTGGGGAGGGCAATCTCCATCAACATCTTCAAGAACACCATCTCATCTCAAACCCTAGTTCATCTCTTGTGTTCAATCTTGTTACCGGAACTATAGATTGGTGCTTGTGGGTGACTAGTAGTGTTGATTACATCGTGTAGTTGATTACTATATGGTTTTATTTGGTGGAAGATTATATGTTCAGATCCAATATGCTATTTAATACCCCTCTGATCTTGAGCATGATTATCATTTGTGAGTAGTTACTTTTGTTCTTGAGGTCATGGGAGAAATCATGTTGCAAGTAATGATGTGAACTTGATAGGTGTTCGATATTTTGACAGTATGTATGTTGCGATTCCCTTAGTGGTGTCATGTGAACGTCGCCTACATGACACTTCACCATATTTGGGCCTAAGGGAATGCATTGTGGAGTAGCAATTAGATGCTGGGTTGCGAGAGTGACAGAATCTTAAACCCCAGTTTATGCGCTATTCCGTAAGGGACCGATTGGATCCAAAACTTTAATGCTATGGTTAGAATTTATTCTTGATACTGTTCTCGTAGTTGCGGACGCTTGCGGGGGGGGGGGGGGGGGGGGTTAATCATAAGTAGGAGGTTTGTTCAAGTAAGAACAGCACCTAAGCACCGGTCCAGCCACATATCAAATTATCAAAGTACCGAATACGAATTAAACCAACATGATGAAAGTGACTAGATGAAAATCCCGTGTACCCTCAAGAACGCTTTGCTTATCATAAGAGACTGTTTTGGCCTGTCCTTTGCCTCAAAAGGATTGGGCTACCTTGCTGCACTTTTGTTACTACTATCATTACTTGCTCGTTACAAATTATCTTGCTATCAAACTACTCTGCTACTTACAATTTCAGCACTTGCAGACATTACCTTGCTGAAAACCACTTGTCATTTCCTTCTGCTCCTCGTTGGGTTCGACACTCTTACTTATCAAAAAGAGCTACAATTGATCCCCTATACTTGTGGGCCATCAAGGCTATTTTCTGGCGCCGTTGCCGGGGAGTGAAGCGCCTTTGGTAAGTGGAATATGGTAAGGAAACATTTATATAGTGTGCTGAAATTTATTGTCACTTGTTACTATGGAAAACAATCCTTTGAGGGTTTTGTTCGGGGTATATTCACCTCGACTGGAACCACAATTAGCTACCCCTCAACCTACTGCACCTACTGAAAATATTGAATATGAAATTCCTTCGGGTATGATAGAACAACTGCTAGCTAATCCTTATGCAGGAGATGGAACCGAACATCCTGAGATGCACTTGATATATGTAGAACAAATTTGTGGATTGTTCAATCTTGCAGGTTTACCCAGAGATGAAGTTATGAAGAAGGTTTTCCCTTTATCTTTGAAGGGGGAAGCATTGGCATGGTATAGGCTATGCGATGATATTGGATCTTGGAATTGGAGTTCCACCAAAAAAAATATCCTATGCATCTAGTTCATCGTGATCGGAATTATATATATAATTTTTGGCCTCGTGAAGGAGAAAGTATCGCTCTAGCTTGGGGGAGGCTTAAGTCAATGTTATATTCATGCCCCAATCATGAGCTCTCAAGAGAAATTATTATCCAGAATTTCTATGCTCGGCTTTTTCGTAATGATCAAACCATGCTTGATACTTCTTGTGCTGGTTCTTTTATGAAGAAGACTATTGAATTCCGGTGGGATCTTTTGAAAAGAACTAAACACAACTCTGAAGATTGGGAACTCGACAAAGGTAAAGAGTCAAGTATTAAACTTAAGTATGATTGTGTTAAATCTTTTATGAATACCGATGCTTTTCAAAAGTTTAGCACTAAATATGGACTTGACTCTGAGATAGTAGCCTCCTTTTGTGAATCATTTGCTACTCATGTTGATCTCCCTATAGAGAAGTGGTTTAAATATCACCCACCTATTAAAGAAGAAATCAAAGAACCGGTACCAGTTAAAGAAGAAACTATACTTTACAATATTGATCCAGTTGTTCCTACTGCTTATATTGAGAAACCACCCTTCCCTGTTAGGATAAAGGAACATGCTAAAGTTTCAACTGTGGTCAATAAAAGCTATATTTGAACACCTAAACCTGATGAACAAATTAAAGTAGAACCTAGTATTGCTATGGTTAAGGATCTCTTGGAAGAAGATATGGATGGGCATGTTATTTACTTCTGTGAAGAAGCTGCTAGAATTGCCAAACCTGATAAAAAGGATAAACATAGACCTGTTGTTGGCATGCCCGTTGTCTCAGTTAAAATAGGAGATCACTGTTATCATGGTTTATGTGACATGGGTGCTAGTGTGAGTGCTATTCCTTACACCTTATATCAAGAAATTATAAATGACATAGCACCCGCAGAGATAGAAGACATAGATGTTACTATTAAACTTGCTAATAGAGACACTATATCACCAATTGGGATTGTTAGAGATGTTGAAGTCTTGTGTGGGGAAATAAAATACCCTACTGACTTTGAAAGGATCGAGAAGAGGTGTCTAGAGGGGGGTGATTAGACCCTCAACAAAGAAAAGTAGCAGTTTTTAATTTCTTCAAATTGAGGTGGAGTTTTAGCACAAGTTTAAACATTCACAATACATTTCAAGCAAGCATGACAAGAGTATAAGAGCAGCGCAAAGTAAAGCATACAAGTTGCAAGAATGTAAAGGGATGGGATTGGAGTATGCAAACGCAATTGGAGACACGAGGATTTTTTCCGTGGTTCCGATAGGTGGTGCTATCGTACATCAAAGTTGATGGAGACTTCAACCCACGAAGGGTAACGGTTGCGAGTCCACGGAGGGCTCCACTCACGAAGGGTCCACGAAGAAGCAACCTTGTCTATCCCACCATGGCCATCGCCCACGAAGGACTTGCCTCACTAGGGTAGATCTTCACAAAGTAGGCGATCTCCTTGCCCGTACAAACTCCTTGGTTCAACTCCACAATCTTGATGGAGGCTCCCAAGTGACACCTAACCAATCTAGGAGACACCACTCTCCAAAAGGTAATAGATGGTGTGTTGATGATGAACTCCTTGCTCTTGTGCTTGAAATGATAGTCTCCCCAACACTCAACTCTCTCTCACAGACTTGGATTTGGTGGAAAGATGATTTGAGTGGAAAGCAACTTGGGGAAGGCTAGAGATCAAGATTCTTGTGGTAGGAATGGAATATCTTGGTCTCAACACATGAGTAGGTGGTTCTCTCTCAGAAAATGAATGGTGGAAGTGTAGGCACGTTCTGATGGCTCTCTCTACGAATGAAGAGTGGGTGGAGGGGTATATATAGCCTCCATAGAAAATCTAGCCGTTACACACAATTTACCAAACTCGGTGGGACCGAATCGAGAAACTCGGTCAGACCGATTCAGTTCAAAATGTGAACGTTAGGCTTTTCGGTGGGACCGATATGATCAACTCGGTGGGACCGATGTGCTAGGGTTAGGGTAAAACCTCAACTCGGTTTGACCGATTACACAAACTCGGTGGGACCGATTTTGGTAATAAGCTAAACAGAGAGTTGGTCAGGCAAACTCGGTGGGACCGATTGCATATCTTGGTGAGACCGAAATAATTGCAACAGGCAACAGAGAGTTTGCAAGCCCATCTCGGTGAGACCGAGATCCCGTCGGTGAGACCGAACTGATTAGGGTTTCTGGCAGTGGCTATGTCAAGTGAACTCGGTGGCGCCGGATAAAACAAATCGGTGGGGCCGAGTTTGACTTTAGGTTTAGGACATATGTGGAAATGAGAAAGTGGTTGAGGGCTTTGGAGCATATCACTAAGCACTTTGAGCAAACAAGCCATTAAGCAACACCTCATCCCCTTTTAATAGTATTGGCTTTTCCTATGGACTCAATGTGATCTTGGATCACTAAAATGAAAATGAAGAGTCTTGAGCTTTTGAGCTTTTGCCAATCTTCCGTCCTTAGCATCTTGAAGGGGTTCCACATCCTCTAGTCCATGCCACTCCACTGTTGAACTCATTTGAAATATACTAGATAAAAGTATTAGTCCAACAAGAGATATGTTGACATTAATTACCAAAATCACCCAGGGAGCACTTGTGCTTTCAGATTTTCTTGTTCTTGATTCCCCACAAGATGACTTTTGTCCCATTATATTTGGTAGACCTTTCTTGAACACCGTTAATGCTAAGATAGATTGTGAGAAACAAACTGTCAGTGTTAGTTTTGGTGATGAGTCTCATGAGTTTAATTTTTCCAAGTTTAGTAGAAAGCTTCATGAAAAAGAATTGCCTAGTAAAGATGAATTAATTGGTCTTGCTTCTATTTTTGTACCACCTACTGATCCTTTAGAACAATATTTGCTAGACCATGAAAATGATTTACATATGCATGAAAGAAATGAAATAGATAAGATTTTCTTTGAACAACGTCCTCTACTTAAACACAATTTGCCTATTGAAACTCTAGGAGGTCCTCCTCCACCTAAAGGTGATCCTGTGTTTGAATTAAAACAATTGCCAGATACTCTGAAATATGCTTATCTTGATGAAAAGAAGATATATCCTGTTATTATTAGTGCTAACCTTTCAGAACATGAAGAAGAAAGATGATTGAAAGTTCTAAGGAAGCACCGAGCTGCTATTGGATATACTCTGGATGATTTAAAGGGCATTAGTCCCACTCTATGTCAGCACAAAATTAATATGGAACCTGATGCTAAACCCGTTGTTGATCACCAACGTCGGTTAAATCCGAAAATGAAGAAGTGGTAAGAACGGAAATATTAAAACTTCTGGAAGCAGGTATAATCTATCCTATAGCTGATAGTAGATGGGTAAGTCATGTTCATTGTGTCCCTAAGAAAGGAGGTATAACTGTTGTTCTTAATGATCAGAATGAACTTATTCCACAAAGAAATGCTACAGGTTATAGAATGGTAATTGATTTTAGAAAATTAAACAAAGCAACTAGAAAAGATCATTACCCTCTGCCTTTTATTGATCAAATGCTTGAAAGATTATCTAAGCACACACATTTTTGCTTCCTTGATGGATATTCTGGTTTTTCACAAAATACATGTTTCTCAACCTGATCAAGAAAAGACCACTTTTACTTGTCCCTTTGGAACCTATGCTTATAGATGTATGCCTTTCGGTTTATGTAATGCACCTGCTACCTTTCAAAGATGTATGACTGCTATATTCTCTGAATTTTGTGAAAAGATTGTTGAGGTTTTTGTGGATGACTTCTCTGTTTATGGGAAGTCTTTTGATGATTGTTTAAGCAATCTTGATCGAGTTTTGCAGAGATGTGAACAAACAAATCTTGTCTTGAATTGGGAGAAGTGCCACTTTATGGTTAATGAAGGCATTGTCTTGGGTCATAAAATTTCTGAAAGAGGTATTGAAGTGGACAAAGCTAAGGTTGATGCAATTGAGAAAATGCCATGTCCTAAAGAAATAAAAGGTATTCATAGTTTCTTAGGTCATGCTGGTTTCTATAGGAGATTTATCAAAGACTTTTCTAAAATTTCTAGGCCTCTTACGAATATTTTGCAAAAGGATATTCCTTTTGTTTTTATGATGATTTTTTAGAAGCCTTTGAAACACTCAAGAAAGCCTTAATTTCTGCACCTATTGTTTAACCACCTGATTGGAACTTGCCTTTTGAAATTATGTGTGATGCTAGTGATTATGCTGTTGGTGCTATTCTAGGACAAAGAGTTGATAAGAAATTGAATGTTATTCATTATGCTAGTAAACTCTAGACAGTGCTCAATGAAACTATGCTACTACTGAAAAAGAATTCTTAGTAGTGGTGTTTGCTTGTGATAATTTTAGACCTTATATTGTTGATTCAAAAGTAACTGTTCACACAGACCATGCTGCTATTAAATATCTTATGGAAAAGAAAGATGCTAAACCTAGACTTATTTGATGGGTTCTCTTGTTACAAGAATTTGATTTACATATCATTGCTATAAAAGGAGCCGAGAACCCCGTAGCTGATAATTTATCTATGCTTGAAAATGTGCCTGATGACCCACTACCTATTGATGATAGTTTTCCTGATGAGCAGTTAGTTGCAATAAATGTTGCTCATAGTACTCCTTGGTATGCCGACTATGCTAATTACATTGTTGCTAAATATTTACCACCTAGCTTTACATACCAACAAAAGAAAAAAAAATTCTTCTATGATTTAAGACATTACTTTTGGGATGACCCACATCTTTATAAAGAAGGAGTAGATGGTATTATTAGACGTTGTGTACCTGAGCATGAACAGGGACAAATCCTACGGAAATGTCACTCCGAAGCTTATGGAGGGCATCATGCTGGAGATAGAACTGCTCACAAGGTATTGCAATCTGGATTTTATTGGCCTACTCTCTTCAAGGATGCCCGTAAGTTCGTCTTATCTTGTGATGAATGTCAAAGAATAGGTAATATCGGTAAGCGTCAAGAAATGCCTATGAATTATTCACTTGCTGTTGAACCATTTGATGTTTGGGGATTTGATTACATGGGACCTTTTCCTTCCTCTAATGGGTATACACATATTTTGGTTGCTGTTGATTATGTTACTAAATGGGTAGAAGCTATTCCAACCAGTAGTGCTGATCACAACACCTCTATTAAAATGCTTAAGGAAGTTATTTTCCCAAGGTTTGGAGTCCCTAGATATTTAATGACTGATGGTGGTTCACACTTTATTCATGGTGCTTTCCGTAAAATGCTTGCCAAGTATGATGTTAACCATAGAATTGCATCACCTTATCATCCTCAGTCTAGTGGTCAAGTTGAACTTAGCAATAGAGAAATAAAATTAATTTTGCAAAATACTGTCAATAGGTCCAGGAAGAATTGGTCTAAGAAATTAGATGATGCACTTTGGGCTTATAGAACAGCATATAAAAATCCTATGGGTATATCTCCTTATAAAATGGTTTATGGAAAAGCTTGTCATTTGCCTCTTGAGTTAGAACATAAAGCATATTGGGCCATCAAAGAGCTCGATTATGATTTCAAACTTGCTGGTGAAAAGAGATTATTTGATATTAGCTCTTTAGATGAATGGAGAACCCAAGCTTATGAAAATGCAAAATTATTGAAAGAAAAAGTTAAAAGATGGCATGACAAAAGAATCCAAAAGCGTGAGTTTAAAGTCGGAGAATATGTTCTTTTGTACAACTATCATTTCAGATTCTTTGCAGGAAAACTCCTCTCAAAATGGGAAGGCCCTACGTTCTCGAGGAGGTTTATTGGTCTGGAGCCATCAAAATAAATAATGCCAAAGGTACTAACCCGAAGGTTGTTAATGGGCAACGAATAAAACATTATATCTCAGGTACGCCCATTAATGTTGAAAGTAATATTATCCAAACTTTGTCACCGGAAGAACACATAAAAGAGTCCTTCCAGAACACTCCAAAATCGTGAAAATAAGGAGGTACGTGATACGGTAAGTAAACGGACTCTGAAAAATCTGCAAAAATACTTTTTGTCAGTTTTGGAATATTTAGAAAAATAGGAAAATAAGAAACTTCGAGGAAGCGTACCCTGGTGGGCACAAGACACCAGGGCGCGCCAGGCACCTAGCGCGCCTAGGTGGGTTGTGCCCACCTGGGACACCTTCCGGACTCCATTTTTCTACAGCTTGCTTCTTTCCCAAGATAAAAAAAACTATATATACTTCCCGAATCTGTTAAACACCGTATCACGGAGAAATCCTCTATTCTCTTTTCTTGCTGTTTTCTGCGCAGTTCTGAAAAATATGTCGTCCCAAGACTTCGACGGAGAGAGCTATGTCTCACATCTCATTGCTGGCCCAAAGACCTATGGGGACCTATCCCCTTATGGTCGAACTACAGATGACGAGGAGGATGCTCACTTGATGAGGATCGATGATTCAAACTCGGAGGAGGAGGATGTTCCTCTACCTCAACCTGGGGATATGCACGTGGAGTTCAAGAAGTCAAGTCTCCCTAAGAGAGCTAACCGCTCTAAAAACCAATCTATTCCTTTTCGTTTTCGGCAGAAAAGCAAAGGGGATTTATGTGACAAGATCTTAAAGCTGGAGCTGGAAGTCGATGATTTAAAGGACGAAATTTCTCTCCTCAACTACAATATGAAAAAGTTGAAGGCACAATTGCCATCACCACCACCTTCTTCTTCACCACCAAAGGAAAACTGAGTATCGGGTATGGGCACTCCCCTTGGCTTCCGCCAAGCTTGGGGGAGGTGCCCCGGTACCGTATCATCCCACTATCTTTTTGCCTTTACTTATTTTAGTTCAATCTTTTGCTTTAGATGTATAAAAGTTTAGTTCAATCCTTTCTTCTTTGAGAGTTTGCTTAGTGATCTATCCTTGTAATCGTGTGCAAGATATATAATAAATTTTAGTTTGAGTTTTTGCTTTCTTTACTTTCATGTTGCAAATAAAAGAAAAGAAATAAGGAAGAAAAAGAGAAAGGAAATAAATAAAGAAAAGATCATATACTAATCTTATGGTAGGTGATGACACCACATAAGGAAAAGTATAAGTAGAAAATTTTATTAGAGATTGACAAACATAGCATTAGTCAATGATGCAACTCATGAAAGAATTAATAAGGGAAGAGAAGATTCACATATAAATATACTATCCTAGAAATCTTTTGTGATTGTGAGCCCTCATCAAAATATTATATGCCAAAATTGTTGACGTTGGACAAGGAAGACAACTTAATGGTTTATGTTTGTTTATATTCACATAGAAGTCATATTGTCATAGATCCTTTAACATGTGGTGCTTGCCCCCTATCTTTGCTAGCCAAAAATTCCGCACTAAGTAGAGATACTACTTGTGCATCCAAAAACCCTTAAACCCAAATCTTATTTTCAAGTGTCCACCATACCTACCTAGGGATTGAGCAAGATCCCTCAAGTAAGTTGTCATCGGTGCAAAAAGGCAATAAAAATTGCTTCTAAAAGTGTGAGATCATTTAGTGTAAGAGAAAATTGAGCGTTGCACGAACTTGTGATGGTGAAGAATAAAAGCGACAGACTGCATAATAAAGGTCGCTATCACAAGGGGCAATGCAACGTGACGTTCTTTTGCACTAAGGGGTTGAGCATACAAACAAATAAGCGCATGGCAACCTCTGCTTCCCTCTGCGAAGGGCCTATCTTTTACTTTTATGTATTTACTTTTATGCAAAGAGTCAAAGTTTTCCTTCTATTCCTTTTTATTTTTCTCCTTTGGCAAGCATCATGTGGTGAGGAAAGATCTAGGCACATATGTCCAGTTGAATATAGATAGCATGAATTATTATTGTTGACATCACTCTTGAGGTGAATACGTTGGGAGGCGAAACTATAAGCCCCTATCTTTCTATGTGTCCGGTTGAAACGTTTTGCTCATGTGTACGCGGTGAGTGTTAGCAATCATAGAAGACTATATGATGGTTGAGTATGTGGACTTGCCTAAAGGCTCCGATACGTGACCCTTCCTGAAAAGATGATGAATTGTAGTTGCAAAGTTGACTGAGAACATAGTTTGTTGGTTTTTAATAGAGTTTTTGCTTTATACTTCAATTGTGTGATGAATTGTTACTTATTCATGAGAAGTATATGATAAAAGTTCTATGATAAAAGTCTTATGTTTAATTTTGTTCCTGTTATAATAATATACATGATGCTTCTATGTCTGTATTTTGTTTTTGTCGACACCTCTCTCTCTAAGCATGTGGACATGTTTTTCGATTTCGGTTTTCGCTTGAGGACAAGCGAGGTCTAAGCTTGGGGGAGTTGATACGTCCATTTTGCATCATGTTTTCTTACTGTTATTTATAATGTTTTTATCCATAATAATGCTTTTTGGAGTAATTATAATGCCTTTTCTCTGATAATATGCAAGTTATACACAAAGAGGGAGAATTCTGGCAGCTGGAAATTTGGACCTGGAAAAGCTACGTCAGGCCACCTATTCTGCACAACTCCAAACAAGCTGAAACTTCACGGAGATTTTTTATGGAATATTTGAAGAATATTGGAGCAAATAACTACCAGAGGGGGCCCACCAGGTGGGCACAACCCACCTGGGCGCGCCAGGGAGCCCAGGCGCGCCCTGGTGGGTTGTGCTCACCCAGGCCCACCTCCGGTGCCCATCTTCTGGTATATAGGTCATTTTGACCTAGAAAAAATAAGGAGAGGACTTTCGGGACAGAGCGCCGCCGTCTCGAGGCGGAACTTGGGCAGGAGCACTTTTGCCCTCCGGCGGAGCGATTCCGCCGGGGGAACTTCCCTCCCGGAGGGGGAAATCATCGTCATCATCATCACCAACAACTCTCCCATCTTGGGGAGGGCAATCTCCATCAACATCTTCAACAGCACCATCTCATCTCAAACCCTAGTTCATCTCTTGTGTTCAATCTTGTTACCGGAACTATAGATTGGTGCTTGTGGGTGACTAGTAGTGTTGATTACATCTTGTAGTTGATTACTATATGGTTTATTTGGTGGAAGATTATATGTTCAGATCCAATATGCTATTTAATACCCCTCTGATCTTGAGCATGATTATCATTTGTGAGTAGTTACTTTTGTTCTTGAGGTCACGGGAGAAATCATGTTGCAAGTAATCATGTGAACTTGATATGTGTTCAATATTTTGATAGTATGTATGTTGTGATTCCCTTAGTGGTGTCATGTGAACGTCGACTACATGACACTTCACCATATTTGGGCCTAAGGGAATGCATTGTGGAGTAGCAATTAGATGATGGGTTGCGAGAGTGACAGAAGCTTAAACCCCAGTTTATGCGCTATTCCGTAAGGGACCGATTGGATCCAAAAGTTTAATGCTATGGTTAGAATTTATTCTTAATACTTTTCTCGTAGTTGCGGACGCTTGCGGGAGGGTTAATCATAAGTAGGAGGTTTGTTCAAGTAAGAACAACACCTAAGCACCGGTCCACCCACATATCAAATTACCAAAGTACCGAACACGAATTAAACCAACATGATGAAAGTGACTAGATGAAAATCCCGTGTACCCTCATGAACGCTTTGCTTATCATAAGAGACCGTTTTGGCTTGTCCTTTGCCTCAAAAGGATTGGGCTACCTTGCTGCACTTTTGTTACTACTATCATTACTTGCTCATTACAAATTATCTTGCTATCAAACTACTCTGCTACTTACAATTTCAGCACTTGCAGACATTACCTTGCTGAAAACCACTTGTCATTTCCTTCTGCTCCTCGTTGGGTTCGATACTCTTATTTATCGAAAAGACCTACAATTGATCCCCTATACTTGTGGGTCATCACTCCGCCGCCATTGCCGCCACACCACCGTCGAAAGCCTAGGACATCGCTCGCTCCGCCGCCGTAGCCCGAAGGCGGGAGGTGGCCGTCGTGGCCGCCACCCCACTGCCGGCCACCGTGGCCATCACCCGCTCCGCCACCGTGGCCCGAATGCGGGAGGTGGTGGTCGTGGCCGCCACCCCATCGTCGGCCGCCATGGCCGCCAGCCCACTGTCGACCGCCGGGGTCATCACCCACTCCGCCACCACTGCCCAAAGGCGGGAGGTGGAGGTGGATGCCTGCACATGCGTCAGCGACCTTGCGCGCTACACCGAGTTCCTACGGGAGGAGGAGGAGCACCTCATCTAGCACGCAAAGAGCCTTACCGCCGCCGTGGCTGCGGCACACGTCGCCTCAGAGGCGAGGAATCAGGAGATCTACGAGGAGAACCACCGCTTCGAGAGGGGTCATCTGGAGCGACAGAGGGCGTTCGAGGTGAGCGTCACTGAAGCTGCAGCAGCGGCAGGCACCATATTGCAGTACAAAGCCCCTCCGTAGTAGTAGTAGTATTTAGGGGCTATTTTTTCAGTTAATCTGACTATAGATGTGGTGGAACTGTACAACGTACTTAAAATTAGCTAGTATATAAAGTAGAACTAGCTATTTCAGTACGTGGTTGGCAACAATTGGTGAAAAGTTTGGTCGGTTCAGCTGTCGAGTTGAACTGTTTGTATAAAGAACGACTGCTTAATCTATGAATGAAATCTATGCTTAATTACTGAATTTTAGTTGCAAAAAATAGATACTGCTAGTGATTTTTAGCTTCATATTTTGACAAATCGCAGTGTTACAAGGTTGACAAATGGCAATGTTACTAGATCAACAAATGTCAATCTTTCTAGTTTGACAAATGGTAACATACCCAATATGAGAGATGCAAATCTTACCAAATTGTTTGTAAGTGGTTGCACATGGGTCATCCAAAAAAACCATTTGCTTCAAGAGATGCACAAATCCTGCTCTCACTTTGCATACGGGTGTTCTATCTAAAATGTTTGCGATCAACAGCCACAAAAATCCTGCTCGGCACATTTTCCCTTGGCTTCCTGGGGAAGCTGTCGGTTTGCATACGGGTGTTCTAACTAAAACGTTTGCGATGAGTATTTTATATTTAAAAACCATTGATGTTTTTTCGAAAGAAAATCGTTTGATAAGTCTGTTCATTAAGAGAGAAAAATGCAAGTTCGCTCAAACCATATCTTTCATTCAGTCATACTACGAATTTGTATTCATATCATCGAGATACAATATTAAACCCAAAAATAAAACTATTTCCGGCGGCGGCGGAGTCCGCGTGCCGCGCCGTTGTTGTCGTTGTCGTCCTCCGGGACGTCTTTGTTGAAGTCTTCAATGCAACACAGAATGTTCTTCACTTGTAAATCAAACATCATGTCGTCACGCGATCGACGGGCAGGGCGCGGGAGGACGGCAGCTGGGGGTGTTGAGAGGTAGCGGTCGAGGGGGCGCACGCACGGGCATGGGCGCGGTGGGTGCAGCCAAACGCACGGGGACCGATGCCGCGGTGGGTGGAGGGGCGCGCACGGGCACGGGCGCTGGCATGTACACGAGCTCACGCGGGTCCGTGATACGTCTCCAACGTATCTATAATTTTTGATTGTTCCATGCTATTATATTATCTGTTTTGGATGTTTATGGGTTTATTAAACACTTCTATATTATTTTTGGGACTAACCTATTAACCCAGAGCCCAGTGCCAGTTCCTGTTTTTTCCTTGTTTCAGTGTTTCGCAGAAAAGGAATATCAAACGAAGTCCAAACGGAATGAAACCTTCGGGAAAGTTATTTTTGGAACGGAAGCAATCCAGAAGACTTGGGGTGTACATAAGGGAAGCAACGAGGAAAGCACAAGGCAGGGGGCGCGCCCACCCCCTGGGCACGCCCTCCACCCTCGTGGGCCCCTCGTGCCCCCCTGACGTATTTCTTCCTCCTATATATATACCAATATACTCTAAAACCTTCGGGGAACAGAATAGATCGGGAGTTCCGCCGCCGCAAGCCTCTATAGCCACCAAAAACCAATCGGGACCCTGTTCCGGCACCCTGCCGGAGGGGGGAACCCTCACCGGTGGCCATCTTCATCATCCCGGCGCTCTCCATGACGAGGAGGGAGTAGTTCACCCTCGGGGCTGAGGGTATGTACCAGTAGCTATGTGTTTGATCTCTCTCTCTCTCTCTCGTGTTCTTGAGGTGATACGATCTTGATGTATCGTGAGCTTTGCTATTGTAGTTGGATCTTATGATGTTTCTCCCCCTCTACTCTCTTGTAATGGATTGAGTTTTCCCTTTGAAGTTATCTTATCGGATTGAGTCTTTAATGATTTGAGAACACTTGATGTATGTCTTGCGTGGGATAACCGTGGTGACAATGGGTTATTCTATTGATTCACTTGATGTATGTTTTGGTGATCAACTTGCGGGTTCCGCCCATGAACCTATGCATAGGGGTTGGCACACGTTTTCGTCTTGACTCTCCAGTAGAAACTTTGGGGCACTCTTTGAGGTTCTATGTGTTGGTTGAATAGATGAATCTGAGATTGTGTGATGCATATCGTATAATCATACCCACGGATACTTGAGGTGACATTGGAGTATCTAGGTGACATTAGGGTTTTGGTTGATGTGTGTATTAAGGTGTTATTTTACTACGAACTCTAGGGCTGTTTGTGACACTTATAGGAATAGCCCAATGGATTGATCGGAAAGAATAACTTTGAGGTGGTTTCATACCCTACCATAATCTCTTCGTTTGTTCTCCGCTATTAGTGACTTTGGAGTGACTCTTTGTTGCATGTTGAGGGATAGTTATATGATCCAATTATGTTATTATTGTTGAGAGAACTTGCACTAGTGAAAGTATGAACCCTAGGCCTTATTTCCTAGCATTGCAATACCGTTTACGCTCACTTTTATCGCTTGCTACCTTGCTGTTTTTATATTTTCAGATTACAAAACCTATATCTACCATCCATATTGCACTTGTATCACCATCTCTTCGCCGAACTAGTGCACCTATACAATTTACCATTGTATTGGGTGTGTTGGGGACACAAGAGACTCTTTGTTATTTGGTTGCAGGGTTGCTTGAGAGAGACCATCTTCATCCTACGCCTCCCACGGATTGATAAACCTTAGGTCATCCACTTGAGGGAAATTTGCTACTGTCCTACAAACCTCTGCACTTGGAGGCCCAACAACGTCTACAAGAAGAAGGTTGCGTAGTAGACATCAAGCTCTTTTCTAGCGCCGTTGCCGGGGAGGTGAGTGCTTGAAGGTATATTTTTAGATCCTGTAATCGAATCTTTTTGTTTCTTTTTTAGCACTAGTTTATTTTATAAAATAAAACTACAAAAAAATGGAATTGAGTTTGCCTCATATGCTTCATCTTTTTAATATCTTTCGTGAGTATGATGGAAAGGAAAATTGTGCCAAAGTGTTAGAAGAAGAATGCATTAAAATATTTGGCACTAAATATTTGAATGATGAGCATGATTGCAATGTTGTTAGTATGAATTCCTTGAATATCCATGATGCTAATGATATGCAAAGCCACAAGCTTGGGGAAGCTATGTTTGATGAATATGATATTTTTTGTCCCCAAGCTTTGATGAGCAAATTTACTATGATGAAAGCATGCCTCCTATCTATGATGATTATTGTGATGACACGTATGCTTTAAAGAATAATGATAACCATGAAATTTGTCATCTTGATCTTAATTTTCAATCACATTATAGTTGTTTTGTTGAGCTTCCTCCCACTACTATTCCGAATGAGAAGAATTTTGCTTATGTGGAGAGTAGTAAATTTCTATGCTTGTAGATCATGAAAAGAATGCTTTAGGTGCTGGTTATATTGTTGAATTCATTCATGATTCTACTGAAAATTATTATGAGGGAGGAATATATGCTTGTAGGAATTGCAATAATATCAAGTTTCCTCTCTATGTGTTGAAAATCTTGAAGTTATGCTTGTTTTGCCTTCCTATGCTAGTTGATTATTGTTCCCATAAATTGTTTGCTCACAAAATCCCTATGCATAGGAAGTGGGTTAGACTTAAATGTGCTAGTCATATTCTTCATGATGCTCTCTTTATGTTTCAATTCTTATCTTTTATGTGAGCATCATTGAAATCATCATGCCTAGCTAGGGGCGTTAAACGTTAGTGCTTGTTGGGAGGCAACCCAATTTTATTTTAGTTTATTGCTTTTTGGTTCTGTTTAGTAATAAATAATCCTTATAGCTTCTTTTTAGATGTGGTTTTACGTTTTAATTAGTGTTTGTACCAAGTAGAACCTTTGGGAAGACTTGGGTGAAGTCTTTATGATCATGCTGTAAAAAACAGAAACTTTAGCGCTCACGAGATTTGCTTCAACTTTTTACTGGAGAGTGATATTTAGTTGATTCTTTTTGAATATGATTACTAGACAAATTCCTCAGGTCCACCAATTTAGTTTAGAATTTTTGGAGTTCCAGAAGTATACGTTTGATACAGATTACTACAGACTGTTCTGTTTTTGACAGATTCTGTTTTCCGTGTGTTGTTTGCTTATTTTGATGAATCTATGGCTAGTAAAATAGTTTATAAACCATAGAGAAGTTGTAATACAGTAGATTTAACACCAATAAAAATAAAGAATAAGTTAATTACAGTACCTTGAAGTGGTGTTTTCTTTTCTTTCGCTAACGGAGCTTACGAGTTTTCTGTTGAGTTTTGTGTTGTGAAGTTTTCAAGTTTTGGGTAAAGATTCGATGGACTATGGAATAAGGAGTGGAAAGATCCTAAGCTTGGGGATGCCCAAGGCACCCCAAGGTAATATTCAAGGACAACCAAAAGCCTAAGCTTGGGGATGCCCCGGATGGCATCCCCTCTTTCGTCTTCGTTCATCGGTAACTTTACTTGGAGCTATATTTTTATTCACCACATGATATGTGTTTTGCTTGGAGCATCAATTTATTTTGTTAGTTTTTGCTTGATATTATTTAGAATAATGTTTTGCATCTCTATTTTCAAAAAAAAATCCAAGGATAGCCTTTACCATGCTTATTTTGCAAGTATACATGTTGCTGTTTCAAAACAGAAAGTTTACCGCTGTTGCAAAAATTCCCTAGAAAAATAAGAATGTGATAAAATGATGAAACCTTTTGCATAATGACCTCTGATAAATTTACTACAGTGGGAATTGTCTTTCATAATTTTTGGAGCTAGGGAAGTATGGATCTTGCTGCATTCTTTACAGACTGTCCTGTTTAGGCAGATTGCTGTTATGTTTGCATTGTTTGCATATGTTTGCTTGTTTAATGATTCTATTTGAGGATAGGACTATTAAATATGCAGAAGCATTTAGTATGCAATGTTTAATAATAATTTTAGTGATTTGCTACAGTAGAATATGATAAGGTTTTTGCATTGGTTTATACTAACTTATCTCACGAGTCCTTGTTGAGTTTTGTGTGGATGAAGCTTTTGAGATTTAGGGAGACCGTGATATGAGAGGAATTAAGGAGACACAAAAGCTCAAGCTTGGGGATGCCCAAGGCATCCCAAGATAATATTTCGAGAAGCCTCAAGCGTCTAAACTTGGGGATGCCCCGGTTGGCATCCCACCTTTCTTCTTCGACAACTATCGGTTAGTATCGGTTGAGCCTAAGTTTTTGCTTCTTCACATGATGAGTGCTATCCTTGAAATGTCGTTTTATTTTGTTTTGCTTGCTGTTTGAATAATATCCCAAGATCTGAAATTCTTAAATGTTAGAGAGCCTTCACATAGTTGCATAATTATTCGGCAACTCATTGATCTTCACTTATATCTTTTGGAGTAGTTTGTCATTTGCTCTAGTGCTTCACTTATATCTTTTTAGAGCATGGCGGTGGTTATATTTTGAAGAAATAGATGAACTCTCATGCTTCACTTATATTATTTTGAGAGTCTTAAACAGCATGGTAATTTGCTTAGGTTATGAATTTAGTCCTAATATGATGGGCATCCAAGAGGGATATAATAAAAACTTTCATATAAAGTGCATTGAATACTATGAGAAGTTTGATTCCTTATGATTGTTTTGAGATATGAAGATGGTGATATTAGAGTCATGCTAGTGGAGTAGTTGTGAATTTGAGAGATACTTGTTCTAAAGTTTGTGATTCCCGTA
This sequence comes from Triticum aestivum, assembly GCF_018294505.1. Lineage (NCBI taxonomy): Eukaryota > Viridiplantae > Streptophyta > Magnoliopsida > Poales > Poaceae > Triticum > Triticum aestivum. The sequence goes on along the minus strand of NC_057811.1, from coordinate 183,534,869 downwards.
GCATGCACGTATGGTGAATCGTTATGTGATGAAGTCGGAGCATGATTTATTTATTGATTGTCCTCCTTATGAGTGGCGGTCGGGGACGAGAGATGGTCTTTTCCTACCAATCTATCCCCCTAGGAGCATGCGCGTAGTACTTTGTTTCGATAACTAAGATTTTGCAATAAGTATGTGAGTTCTTTATGACTAATGTTGAGTCCATGGATTATATGCACTCTCACCCTTCCTCCATTGCTAGCCTCTCTAATACCGCCAGGTTCGGCCGGCCCAGGCGACAACGAGGCCGCTGGCCCAGGCGACTCGGACGCTCCGTCGGATCCACGTGCATGGGACATGCACGTGTGATCAATGTCGGGGTCAGGCGGGGTAGTGGCGGGGGCAGCCTCGTCGAGCGCCTCGTCCGGCGTAGCAGCAGCCGGCGCAGTTGTGGCCGTATCATCATCCAGAAGCTCAAGTCGAGCGCCTCGTCCAGTCCCTGCACCATGGTTAGGCAACAACAGAGGAGAATATGCAGCATCCACAAGTTGATCAGGCAAAACTGGAAAAGAGTGCAACTCGGTGACGGGAGTATCGGTGGGTGGTGTGAGCGTGGAAAACGGGAAGACAGTCTCATCGAACACAACATCACGAGAAATGTAAACACGATTTGTCGGAATGTGAAGACACTTGTAACCTTTGTGGAGAGGACTGTACCCAAGAAACACACATTGTTTGGATCGATAATCAAGTTTATGCTTATTGTATGGACGAAGATGCGGCCAACACGCACAGCCGAACACTTTGAGGAGGGAGTAATCTGGAGTTTCATTAAGCAACACTTCTAGCGGAGACTTGATGTGAAGACGTCATGTGGGAATCCTGTTTATCAAAAAACAGGCAGTAACAAAAGCATCGCTCCAGAACCGAAATGGGATAGAGGCATGTGCAAGAAGTGTCAGGCCAGTTTCAACTATGTGACGGTGCTTGCGTTCAGCTGCACTGTTCTGCTGATGTGTATGAGGACAAGACACATGGTGTGAGATGCCAAGCTTCTGAAAGAAGGTGTTAAGGTTACGATAATCACCCCCCAGTCTGACTGAACATGGATAATTTTGTGCTTAAGCAATCGTTCAACATGTGCTTGAAATTGCATAAAGACATGAAACACATCAGATTTGCGCTTAATAAGATAAATCCAAGTAAAGCGACTGAAAGCATCGATGAAACTGACATAATAGTTGTGACCACTAACAGAAGTTTGGGCATAGCCCCACACGTCTGAAAACACAAGTTCAAGAGGAGCCGTGACAACACGACTTGATACAGAAAAAGGCAACTGATGACTCTTGCCTTGTTGACAGGCATCACACACTAGAAACTCCTTATTACTCGACTCAACAGGAAGACGATGACGATGAAGCACATGGCGCACAATGGGAGTAGCGGGGTGGCCAAGGCGAGAGTGCCACTGCGACGATGACACCCGAACACCACTGAAAACTTGAGAGACTCGTGGCACATCAAGCGCGTATAAGCCATCATGAGCTCGACCACTAAGAAGAACGTCCCTCGTGTCCCGGTCCTTGACAAAAAAATGAAAAGGGTGAAACTCAACAAACACATTGTTGTCACGAGTTAATTTAGGAACCGAGAGTAAACTACGTGTGACTGAAGGAACACGAAGGACATCAAGCAGACGCAAGGTTTTAGTGGTACGTGAAAGGAGAGATGCCTGACCAACATGTGAGATGGGCATACCTGATCCATTGGCCGTGCGGACCTGATCGTGACCGGTGTAGGGCTGGCGAGTGGCCAGCTTGTCAAGCTGGCTCGTCAAATGGTCCGTAGCGCCCGTGTCCATGTACCAGGCAGGATCCACCGAGTATGAAGGAGTGAACCCGGGATCCGGTGTAGCGAGAGCAGCTTGCTTCTCATTGCCCTTCCCATTGTTCCCAATGCCAAGAAAATCTCGTTTAAAGCGACGATGGCAGCGAGACGCCAAGTGCCCCTCAATGCCGCAGAGTTGACACTCAACCCCACCACCACATGCCTCGCAGTGGAGCCGCTTGCGGCCAGCCGTCGGAGGTGGAGCGGGCGGACGGGGCTGGTTGCCCGAGGTCGGTGGCGCTTTCTGCTTGGCACCGCGGGCGCCCCCGCGGAGAGCAGCGTTCGCAGAAGGACCCTCCATGTAGACGCCAACGGAGCGGCGAGCAGCGAGTCTCTCTTCGGTGTTGAGGAGGCGTGCATAGAGATCGCGAGGCGGCATCGGCGTGTCACGTCCATTGATGTTTTCAACGAGAGAATCATAGTCCTCATCAAGCCCATTGAGAATGAACGAAGTAAACTCCTCGTCACGGAGAGGCTTCCCAATAGATGATAGTGTATCAGCCAAACTTTTGACCTTGTTGAAGAAGGCCGTGACGGAGAGATCATTTTTCTTGACCTCACCCAGCTGGTTACGAATGGCAGAGGAACGAGCCAGCGACTGCGAGGAGAAGCTGGAGTCGAGCGTGGCCCATGCATCCCTCGATGTCGCGGCAAAGACCACCATGCCGGCCACGGAGGGAGTGAGCGAGGACTCAATGGCACCCAAAATAGCTTGATCCTGAGCGATCCACCGATGATGAGCAGGGTTGGACACCATGACGAAGCCACAGCGGCCGCGGGCACCGGAACCATGGCCGGGGGACACGACAGCGTACCGTCGACATACCCCTCAAGGTAGTGACTACGCATCAGCGGCAACACCTGAGTGCGCCACAGGAGGTAGTTGTCGGCAGAGAGCTTCACCATCACCAGATGAGCGAAGTGGAACGGTCCTGGTTCAGCCACCGGTGCGGAGAGCTGCGAGTCATACGTCGGGGGAGCATTGTACAGAATCAGCGCATCGGCCGATGGAGGCACACGGTAGTGTTTGTGATGACCGTAGGGCATCGTAGGAGGTACGCCGTAGGGCTGCAGTGGCGCGACGTACGACACAGGGGCAGCGTAGGGCGCGCCATAAAGCGACTTGTAGGGCACCGCGGAGGACGAAGCATACGGCGCCGGCGTGACGTACGGCGACGACGGAGCGACGTACGGCGCTGGATACGGCCCGCCGTAAGGCACCTGGACGGGGGCAACACAAGGGCCTGAAGCCGGCGGCGCAACATGCGATGGAGACGCGCCGTACGGCAGCTGCGTAGAGGCACCGTAGTTTACCTCCAGAGATCCATTGCGGGGCTGCGCCGGATGGTTGACCGCCAAAGACCCATCGCGGGGCGGCTGCGCTGGATGAGATGAAGTCGCGCCGTGCGATGGATCATAGGAGTTCGGCGCCAAGGCTGCGTCACGAGGAAGCGACGCATCACGGGCGAGCGGCGATCGGGGTGCTAGCGGGTGTGATCCCGATGCGGCCGGACGGGCCCAGGCGAGCGGAGCGGACGCCATGAACGACGATTCCGTCGCCAGGGTCGACGGAGGCGGCACGGCGGCGAAGGCCGACGCGGCGGCGGCAGAGGAAGCGGAAGCACGGCGCGGATCGAACGCGTCGTCTGATACCATGTTAGACAAATTAGGGTTTGGAACAATGCTCGATACCCTTGATGGGTACGGCTGTCATATATTTATAAGAGGGAACCGTACAAATACAGGTTATGTTATAACATGTATATCTAATATATACTTAGTCTAACAGCGACGGAGGCGGCGGCTCACTGGCAGCAGCGGCGGCTTGTGGCTGACCACAGTGGAGTGGGACGGCTCGACGAGGCCCCTGGCGAGGTAGAGGAGAAGCATGGCCTAAGTAACTCGACGTGCGGCGGGGCATCCGGCCGACGAGACAGAGGCCACGCGGAGGCGCGCGACTCCCGGCAGAGGGGCACTGGTGGCTCAGGGAGGCGGAGCTCGACGCAGAACGAATCTGCAGCAGCGAGGCGGACCACAGTGGTGGCAAGGCATCAGCGGGTCGGCTCGGAGGCACCGGACCACAGTGGAGACGGAGATTGCACCGACGGCCCAGCGGCGATGGAGCGGACCCATCCGGAAGCAAGGAAAGGCGGCTCATCATGGCGGGTCAGGGCAGTAGTATCTAGCTGGGCGAAGCAGCGCGGCTGACAGCGGCGGCCCGAAGGCTACGCCAGTGAGCTGGAGCAAAACCAGCGGCGGCCTGGCCAGATGGAATCTCGTCCGAGGAGGCGGAGTTGCCCAAGTGGCGATACAGAGTCCAGGTCGTGGTCAGCTGACTCACGTCAGAATTGGATATTCGCCCGTCTGAGTCCTTTCTTCTTTCCCTGTATTCTTTTCCTTTTAAACTGCTGAACTCACGTGCATCTTATTCACATGTGGACCAATTTGACTCGGACACAGGTTGTCTTGGTGCGCCTACTAGAGTCGACAAGATCGGTCTACCGTTCATCTTGGCGGATTGCAAATTGTCGTGACCGCACACAAACATAACCCTTAACCGATAGTTTCTGATCTTACAAACGCGCACCGATCCTTGGATTTTTTTGGCGAGATCTTGATTTTTGACTGCTCTTGAAACTTTTTGCAATCTCACTTGATGGACTCGACGTCGATGTAATCCTTCTGCGTCGGCCTTCTTCATACGGAAATTTGCAAACCTCTTGACATCCGGGGAAAGATCCCTCCAAGAACTCAACACCACCGTGCGCAGGCCCCACGGTGGGCGCTAACTGTCATGGAATTATCACGGCAGATGTCCTAGTGTGAGGACTTAGTCGTGAGGCCAGCGCATCTATGTAGTAGCTTGAGAGGGGTTGATTGGAATCGAGAGACGCAACACAAGACAAGGGTTTAGACAGCTTCGGGCCCCAGGAAACATCATCCGGTAATAGCCCTACATGCTGTTTGTGGCTAGGTCTCATTATGCTCATGAGGGAGTCGCCGCATAAGCCGGCTCCCCTTTAGTTGTGTCTAGCCTTAGCCATTATTTTCTGTCCCTCTTGGGGTGCCCTGCCCCTCCTTATATATGCTGAAGGGGCGGGTTACATGACTAGTCCTAGTAGGATTAGGATTACTCTATTACAGGTGGAGTCCTAGTCTTACTTCCTTTGTAAGGGAATATTCCTTACGCTTTCCTCTTAAGCCGGCCCACCATAAACGTGAGCCGGCCTTCTGGGCCTTGTCGTCCGTCTGACCCGCCCGCCGAGTTACTAATGAATCACCAAGATTGGGCGGGTCACCAGTGAGTCGCCACACTCCAGCCGGGTCATACATTCGGCGGATTACACCGCGGGGTATATCCCCGACAAGACGAGTTTTGGATTACTAGAATTTAAAAACAAAGTATCTCAACGTTTTGTCGGCAATCAACGGTGCCCTGGTGTTTGAAATTCATTCCCATTTCTTGCATGGGACCTAAGCATGCACCCAAGGACAAAGATTTGATTTTTCAACCAATTTATATGCACTGGAGCATGTGCATGTAGTTCAAATTTGAATTATGCACATAAATGCATTGAAAACTCAATTAATGCATAAAAATGTCCAAACGAACCCCAAAAATCCTAAAAATTGACACAACACTCATGTTGTTCTATGTTGACACGAGAAATTTTTTGAAAGCAATAAGAGGCAATGGATATCGTTTCGTTCCCAAAGGTGGGATGGTCCCTACTAAAACCATCATGCTTGTTGTGAGAAGCTCTGGTTTGTGAGAAGCATATACCCAAACCTGCCCCAAATGGGACAAAAAATTTACCACGTCATGTTGATGCCACTCCATGATAGCATGATAAGTTTCATGAATTTCAGACGAGTTTTGGATTTACTAGAATTTAAAAACCAGGTATCTCAGTGTTTGCGGCCGAGTGATGGTGGAAGGGTGTTTGACCTTCATTCCCATTTCTTGCATGGGACCTAAGCATGCAACCAAGGACACATATTTGAATTTTCAACCAATTTATATGCATTAGATCATGCGCATGTAGTTCAAATTTGAATATGCACTTGAATGCATTAAAAACTCAGTTAATGCATAAAAATGTCCAAACGAACCCCGAAAAATCCCAAAAATTGACACAACACTCCTATTGTTCTATGTTGACACGAGAATTTTTTTGAAAGCAATAAGAGGCAATGGATATCGTTTCGTCCCCAAAGGTGGGACGTTCCCTACCGAAACCATCAGGCTTGTTGTGAGAAGCTCTTGTTTGTGAGAAGCATATACCCAAACCTGCGCCAAATGGGACTAAAAAGTTACCACGACATGTTGATGCCGCTCCATGATAGCTTGCCAAGTTTCATGAATTTCAGACGAGTTTTGGATTTACTAGAATTTAAAAACCAGGTATCTCAATGTTTGCGGCCGGGTGACGGTGGCAGGGTGTTTGACGTTCATTCCCATTTCTTGCATGGGACCTAAGCATGCCACCAAGGACACAGATTTGAATTTTCAACTAATTTATATGCATTAGAGCATGTGCATGTAGTTCAAATTTTAATTATGCACATGAATGCATTAAAAACTCAGTTAATGCATAAAAATGTCCAAACGAACCCCGAAAAATCCCAAAAATTGACATAACACTCCTGTTGTTCTATGTTGACACGAGAATTTTTTTAAAAGCAATAAGAGTTAATGGATATCGTTTCGTCCCCGAAGGTGGGATGTTCCCTACCGAAACCATCAGGCTAGTTGTGAGAAGCTCTGGTTTGTGAGAAGCATATCCCCAAACCTGCCCCAAATGGGACACAAAATTTACCACGACATGTTGATGCCGCTCCATGACAGCATGCCAAGTTTCATGAATTTTAGACGAGCTTTGGATTTACTAGAATTTAAAAACCAGGTATCTCAATGTTTGCGGCCGAGTGACAGTGGCAGGGTGTTTGACATTCATTCTCATTTCTTGCATGTGACCTAAGCATGCAACCAAGGACACATATTTGAATTTTCAACCAATTTATATGCATTAGAGCATGTGCCTGTAGTTCAAATTTGAATTATGCATATGAATGCATAGAAAACTCAGTTAATGTATAAAAATGTCCAGGCGAACCCCGAAAAATCCCAAAAATTGACACAACACTCCTGTTGTTCTATGTTGACATTAGGAAAAAAATTGAAATCAAGAAGAAGGCAATGGATATCGTTTCGTCCAGAATGGTGAAACGTTCCCTACCGAAACCATCAGGCTTGTTGTGAGAAGCTCTGGTTTGTGAGAAGCATATCCCCGAACCTGCCCCAAATGGGAGAAAAAATTGACCACGGCATGTTGATGCCACTCCATGACAGCATGCCAAGTTTCATGAATTTCAGACGAGCTTTGGATTTACTAGAATTTAAAAACCAGGTATCTCAATGTTGCGGCCGAGTGACGATGGCAAGGTGTTTGACATTCACTCCCATTTCTTGCATGGGACCTAGGCATGCAACCAAGGACACATATTTGAATTTTCAACTAATTTATATGCATTAGAGCATGTGCATGTAGTTCAAATTTGAATTATGCACATGAATGCATAGAAAACTCAGTTAATGTATAAAAATGTCCAAGCGAACCCCGAAAGGTGTTTGACATTCATTCCCATTTCTTGCATGGGACATAAGCATAAACCCATGGACACAAATATGATTTTACAACCCATGTTGGTGCACCGGAGCATGTGCATGTAGTTTAATTTTGAATTGTGCATCTGAAATGGCTAGAAAACCAATTTAATGTATAAAATGTCCAAACGAACCCAAAATAATTCCAATTCTTTTACGACACACATATAGTTGCATGTTCACTGCAGATAAAAGGTCGAGCAATTCAAACACCGTCCATTGCCGCTGTGACCCCATTATGTAATTCAAATCAAGATGAAAAATCAAGTAGATCCCACACAGTTTATTATCACCAACCGTGTGAGATGCAACACAAAATATCCTGGAGCACCATCGGTGTATAGTAGGCCTATGGCTTACGCGAGAAGGTGCGTCGGCTACAGTCCACAGCCGGCGTGTCATGTACACTAGCTCGCTCCCCAAATATCATTTCACTGTTCAGTCATCGCCGGTGAAAGATAGGGACGTGGACCCGCGTCGTGAGGGCAACTTTGGCGGCCCACTCCGGCGAGAACGCGGCCATAGCCGCCATGCGCGTGCTAACAAGGTGCATGAGCACGACTGCAATCTACGACCGGGCGGCCAAGGCAGCCCAAATGGCCGCTGTTGCTTCTCAGGTGGCGGCAGCAACATCTGCCTTGGGGATAGCAACTCGCGAGAGCGGCATAACAGCTGTCCGTTCTGCAGCGCCGGCCTTAGCCCTGATGGAGGCCGCCCACGACCATGTCGAGGCTGCCCACGCCCAGCTCGTGGCGGTCACCTCACAAATTAAATGAAGCTTCTCCGACAACGGTCGGCAACCCATGGCCGAAGAGTTGGCAATCGCCGAGAGCGTTCGATCAGCTATCCGTTCCTCCGCCGCATACCTTGCAATGACGGAGCCCGTCCAAGCCCAGATCGCGGCCGCCCACGCCTAGCTCGTGGCGGCCTTTTCCAAAGAGATGGCGGACGCGGATGGCGAGATGCTTGCCGAGTATGGTGCGATGGATGCCATGGAGCCCCTTCCCCAGGAGACCGTCGGGCGCGAGCTGGACATGGAGGCGGCGGCGGAGATCGACGAGCACCAGCCGTAGTAGTACTCTTTGTTTTGTTTAATTAAGAGCGCCGGTCTTTAATTGGTTAGGGTAATGTTTAGGTCAGCTAGCTCTGTTTAATTGCTGAACTTGCTCGATTAAAGAAGTGTGGGTGTGCTGTAGTCTCCTTTGTGTACACAAATTATGCAATGACGTGGATGACCACTCTAACCAGGGAAATTCGAACCAAAATTTTTGACGTTCAAACTCATCACACACGGGTTAAGCTATCTGCATCGTTTGTGATGTTCACATACCGTACATAGTTCTGAATAAGGGACCGTGTCTGATGCGCCAGTTTTTTCGCTGAAGCGATTCCAAATTTTCGGTTTTCGCAGAAATATCTACCTCCCCGCCCCCTCCCCCGTACCAAAAGCCACATTTCCCCTGTTTCCGCCTTCCTTTCCAAGTTGAAACCTTCACTCCTTGCTTGTAGTGCTACCTCCTCGCCTGCGACCCTCCTTCACGCTGCTCGGCCTCGTCTATCCTGGGAGGTAATCCACACCCGACCCCCATCCTCCTCCTCCTTCCACATCCCACATGCCCCGGCCGCCGGCACGACACCTTCCACCCAAATCACCAACCCCTCCACCAAATAAGCGCCGCCCTAAGCCATGGTGCACGCACTATAGCCAGGAGCTCAAGGAGCATTTGGCAGCGGAGAAGCAAATCGCGGCCGCACGCGCGGATGAGGTCGCGATGGCTGCCGTTCGTGCTGACCCCCAGATCTTGGAGGAGCACCTTGCCATTTTCTAGCTACGCCAATTAAGCATGCTCGGTTTACCCGTTGCGTGTGCTGATCCTGCCTTTCCTTCATAAATTCTAGTGAATTGTGCTATCTAATTTTACCATGCAATCTGTTGCTCTAGTGTATATGTTCTATATGTCGTGCATTGTGATGCTCACTTATTAACTGTTTGGTTAATTAGTTGTCGTCTTCAGTTAACTGTTTAGTTCAATTCTGCAAATGTGATGTTCAATTCTTCAGGCTGCAATTTTGTACTGTCTTCCACCTGAGAAATATATCGAATTTATCTTTACAAAATACATGAGAAACGAATACAATTGCTATATTTCCAAGTTGTCAAGCATGCTTGGTTTGGTTATACATTGTGCAATGTGGTGCTCAGTTAATGTTTGGTTAATTTGTCTTGTGGTGTTTAGTTAACTGTTTGGTTCAATTCTGCAATGCGATGTTCAACAGTTGTGGGTGCATTCTGTTATTGTATACCATGTGAGGAATAAATTGAATTTGGTTGTAGTAAATACGTGAGAAACAAATACAATTGTTATATTTCCAAGTTGTTAAGCATGCTTGGTTTGGTTAACTGTCTCATCTTCTATTAGGAGTATGTTATATTGTGCAATGTGGTGCTCAGTTAATGTTTGGTTCATTTGTTGTGGTGTTTAATTAACTGCTTGGTTCAATTCTGCAATGCGATGTCCAATTGTCGTGGGTAGAATTTTGTATTGTTGTGCATGTGAGGAATAAATCAAATTTGGCTGCACTTAATACATGAGAAACATATACAAGTGCTATATTTCCTAGTTCTTAATCATGCTTGGTTGGGATAAATGGGTTTTCCATGTGGCTTGAATTAATCTGATGAATCTGCAATGTGCTTATTTTTCATCAACATATTTTACTGATAGCATGCGAACCCTTACTTAACCTGATGACTAACTACCTTATATGTGTTGCAAGGAAACAATGGGAAGCACTGAGGTTTACAATCGAGGTTAGCACATGCATGGTCCGTTGTCTAATAGCACATTATTGTGCAATTGTAGGAACCATTCTAATATTTAGGTTTTTAACAATTTGGTCTTGCACATGTAGGTTCTGCTGTCAGGGGTTTTGACCCACTGTTCGACCCTTTTTGCATATGGGGAAATGAGTTGTCCATGAATATCAATCAAGTCAAGAAACTCAGAAAGATTGTTAGGATAAAGAAATTAGCGACAAAAAACAATAAGATCTTTGTCTGCACAATGAAGAAGACATCAGTTCACTACAAGATGGTACTAACTATTATACCTTGCCTTTTTTTATTCCTTTGCCCCATTTCCAATATAGAGAAGATATTTATGCACATCCTTGTTTTCAGGCCTTTCCAAAGCAGTTTACTGATGATTACCTCTCAAACCACCTCTATGGTCAGGAGGCGAGGAAGGTTTTCATACAACACCCATGGTTCAATATAGAAGTGTTCCTGAAGAGGATGAAGGACGGATGGTCAATCATCCATAGGCACTAGCTTAAAGTTGCAAAGACCTTCAACATGAATGAAGGCTCAATATCCGCCTTCCACTTCAGCAGTTTTCCAGGTGAGATGCATCTGTCTATATACCGTCTATGATGCCAATTTCGAAAGGTTCTACATGTTGCATGTGAAACTTGGTGCTGGTGTAGTTGTGTAATGGGGTAGCTGAGTGCTGAAGCTATATCATGTTGTACTCTGATGTATTTCAATTATGAAATCCTGCTTCCTTAATATGGAAATGAAATATATTATGTGCTTAATATGAATGTCAATTAGATTAATAAATGGATCATTAATAATAGGGCAATTAGCCTGCTAATGATGAATTAGCCTGCTAATTGGGTTTTGCTATTGCAAACGGTTATTGAGAAAATACCATGGGCGCTAACCTCAGGCAACGCACACAGTTTCTAGGAATAAACCATGTTGGATCAATGAACAATCACACACGACCTTCTCTTGAAAACTGTTTGCATTAGGCCACCTTGCGCAAACGTTTACCACATAAAAACTGTGTGTGATGGACAACCTTTGCCACACAGTTTCTTCTATGCACCGTGTGTGATGCATTCAATAACGCAAACGATAAAATTGTTAATATCGTGTGCAATGGCAACACTATCACAAACGATTTAACGGGGAAAATTGTGTGTGATGTACCTGTGAGCGGAAACGTTTTCCTTGGAGCGACTGTGTGGGATGTACATATGAACGGAAACGTTTAGTGGGGACTGACTGTGTGGGATGCACTCGCGACCGGAAACAATTTCGCCTGTATAATTGTATTTTTTTAGCTCTACTGTACGTATTACCGTTTTTGAGCGCTCGCCGGTCGCACATGACCTCATTTTGCCGAGCGTGTGTGCCAGGAGGGCATATCCCCGACGGTTTTCTGGCTCGTGTGGGAAGGACCCCCCTATCGCCCACACTTACTTGGCGACGGTTCCAAATGCCATCGTGGAAAGGGGTTAAAAAATGTTTGTATAGCACCGACGCGTACCAGTGACAACATTATCATGACTTGATTTGACGATCTAATGGTACACAGCTAAGGACATCTCCAATACTCTTGTTGGTAAAAATTGTCCATGTCATCAGCCAATAAGTTATCCTATAACCATTGCAATGGGAAGTTTTCCAATAACAAGTGAGAGAATAAATGTGATTGCTTTCCCCCTAGATCTTGTGTAGAGGTAGTTTTGTTCTCTCTCCTCATTTATTCTATGATAATTATCAATTATTTTATCCCCTTCCCCTAGGCAGCTAGGGAAAACTCTTCCCCCAAGTTTCGCAAATGAGCCCATGGATTCGCCTCCCCTCTTAATGCCGCACAGGCAGCCGGAGGCGGGAGGGGAATCCCGACACCTTTGCTCTGTCTAGTAGTTTGGGTTAGGGTTTTTTAGTCCTAGCATGTGCGACACGCGGGTGGATGGCAGTCGTTCTTCTTAGAGTTTGTCTTTCAGGCTATGATCCACCTCGAGTTCATCCATCTTAACGTAGTTGACGGATCTCTAGCATAGATTCCTGTCGTCTTCTTGGGGCGGTGTGATTAGGGTTTATCATCGTGCATTGATACGTCTCCAACGTATCTATAATTTTTTATTATTCCATGTTGTTATATTATCATTCTTGGATGTTTTACAATCATTTTATAGCAACTTGATATCATTTTTTGGGACTAACCTATTGACATAGTGCCGAGTGCCAGTTGTTGTTTTTTGCTTGTTTCTTTACTTTGCAGAATATCAGTACCAAACGGAGTACAAACGCAGCGAAACTTTTTGAAGATTTTTGTTTGGACCAGAAGACACCCAGTGGGCCAAAGAAGTACCAGAGGGGATGCCCGAGGTGGGCACAAACCACCAGGGCGCGCCAGGAGGCCCAGGCGTGCCCAGCGGGGTTGTGCCCCCCTCGGTGACCTACCGCACCGCCTCTTTGCCCTATAAATCCCCAAATATTCCAGAAACCCTAGGGGAGTCGACGAAACACAATTCTTGCCGCCGCAAGTTCCAGAACCACGAGATCCAATCTAGACACCATCAAAGAGGGGTTCATCATCCTCATTGGTGCCTCTCCGATGATGTGTGAGTAGTTCACCGTAGACCTACGGGTCCGTAGGCAGTAGCTAGATGGCTTCCTCTCTCTCTTTTGACTCACAATACAATGGTCTCTTGGAGATCTATTTTATGTAACTCTTTTTTGCGGTGTGTTTGTTGGGATCCGATGAACTTTGAGTTTATGATCAGATCTATATGCATGAATATTATTTGAGTCTTCTTCGATATCTTATATGCATGATTATTTATAGCCTCATATTTCTTCTTCGAATCTTTGGTTTAGTTAGGCCAACTAGATCGATATTTCTTGCCATGGGAAGAGGTGCTTTGTGATGGGTTCGATCCTGCGATGTTCTTTCCTAGTGACAGAAGGGGCAGCAATACACGCATGTACCATTGCTATTAAGGATAACAAGACGGGGGCTATCCCTACATGAATAGATCTCGTCTACATCATGTCATCGTTCTTATTGCATTACCCCGTTTCTCCATGAACTTAGTACACTAGATGCATGCTGGATAGCGGTCGATGTGTGGAGTAATAGTAGTAGATGCAGGCAGGAGTCGGTCTACTAATCTTGGACGTGATGCCTATATATTGATAATTACCTTGGATATCGTCATAATTATTCGATCTTCTATCAATTGCCCAACAGTAATTTGTTTACCCACCGTGTGCTATTTCTTGAGAGAAGCCACTAGTGAAATCTATGGACCCCGGGTCTATTCTTTATCACATTTGCTTTGAGATCTATTTTTATAGATTTAGTATTCCAAAAAACCAAAAATACCTTGCTACAATTTTTTATTACTTATTTTATTTTGCGTTTTATCGAGATCTATTTATCCAATCTACACAAATTTTATCCTGTCAACTTGACAATTTCTGGTGCCGTTACCCGAAGAGGGATTGACAACCCCTCATACACGTCGGGTTGCAAGTATTTGTTTTTGTGTGCAGGTACCATTTATATAGTGTTGCTTGGTTCTTCTACTTGATTGATACCTTGGTTTCACAACTGAGGGAAATACCTACCATAGGTGTACTGCATCATCCCTTCCTCTTTGGGGAAATACCGACGCGGTTTCAAGCGACATCAAAAGGAATTTCTGGTGCCGTTGCCAGGGAAACATCATCAACATCTATTAGGTTCCTAATCACAGATCTCATCTCCTTGCAATTTACATTATTTGCCATTTGCCTCTCGTTTTCATCTGCCCCACTTCACAAAAAATTGCCATTTTATTCGCCCTCCTTTTCATTCGCCTTTTTTTGTCAGATCTATCTTTTTTTTTGTGATCTTGCTTGCCCTACTTTGTCACTATGGCTAGCATGACTACCCCTCCTTTGTCACCATATTTCGAAGTTATATACTTCAAGCAGAAACAAGGAGAAAAGTTGAAAGATGCTTGGTATAGGCTAATGGAATCCTATCACATTTGCAACCTAAAGGGGGATGCCAAGATTTTGCTACAAATTTTTTATATAGGATTAGCCTTGCATCATAGACAACTTTTGGATTTTGCCGCAAAAGGGAACTTTATCAAGCTTGATGCTAATACTGCTTATGAGATCCTAGAGGGGATTTTGGGAATTCCACCACCAAAAAAAGGGATTTCTTTTACTCAAGAAGGGGTTCAAATTTTAGACAAGTTGAGTGATTTGCATAAACATATGGTCGAGTTGCAAAAATATAATGAACCTTGATGTCTACTATGCAACCTTTCTTCTTGTAGACTCGTGTTGGGCCTCCAAGCGCAGAGTTTTGTAGGACAGTAGCAAAGTTCCCTCAAGTGGATGACCTAAGGTTTATCAGTCCATGGGAGGCGTAGGATGAAGATGGCTCTCTCAAACAACCCTGCAACCAAATAACAAAGAGTCTCTTGTGTCCTCAACACACCCAATACAGTGGGAAATTGTATAGGTGCACTAGTTCGGCGAACAGATGGTGATACAAGTGTAATATGGATAGTAGATATATGTTTTTGTAATCTGAAAATATAAAAACAACAAGGTAAGAATTAGTAAAAGTGAGCAAAAACGGTATTGCAATGCTTGAAAACAAGGCCTAGGGTTCATACTTTCACTAGTGCAAAGTCTCTCAACAATGAGAACATAATTGGATCATATAACACTCCCTCAACATGCAACAAAGAATCACTCCAAAGTTTCTATTGGAGAACGTAGGACGAAAACGTGCATCAACCCCTATGCATAGATTACCCCAATGTCACCTCGGGAATCCGCGAGTTGAGTGCCATAACATACATTAAGTGAATCAACAGAACATCCCATTTTCACGACAGATATCGCATCGCAGGACATACATCAAGTGTTCTCAAATCCAATACTCAATCCAACATAACGAAACCTCAAAGAGCAAGACTCAATTCATCACAAGAAGGCAGAGAGGGAGAAACACCATACGATCCAACTATAGTAACGAGGCTCGCGGTACATCAAGATCGTGCCAAATCAAGAACATGAGAGAGAGAGAGAGAGAGATAAAACACATAGCTACCGATACATACCCTCAACCCCGAGGGTGAACTACTCCCTCCTCATCAGTGTGACCATCGGGATGATGAAGATGACCTCCAGTGATGATTTCCCCCTCCGGCAGGGTGCCAGAACGGGCTCCTGATTGATTTTTCGTGGCTATAGAGGCTTGCGGTGGTGGAACTTCTGATCTAGGGTTCTTTTCGGAGGTTTATATATTTATAGGAATTTTTGGTGTTGGAAACAAGTCAGGGGGTGCTTGAGGGGCCCACAAGCTCGGGGGCACGCCCCCAGGCTTGTGGCCTCCTCGATCACTTCCTGGCCCAACTCTGGTGCTTCGGGGGTCTCTTTTGGTCCATAAAAGTTCACCGTAAATTTTCAGCCCATTCCGAGAACTTTTATTTCTGCACAAAAAACGACACCACGGTAGTTCTGCTGAAAACAACGCTAGTCCGGGTTAGTTCTAATAAAATCATACCAAAACCATATATAGAATTGTTTTAAACATGGCATGAATACTTCATAAATTATAGATATGTTGGAGACGTATCAAACCTCTCAAACATATTAGTGGAAACCTCAATCGCATGAATACTTTGATTACTTTTTGCAATAAACGGTTGGATATTTTAGATCCCAAGATCGTTTCTTTTCTTGATAATTTGGGGAAGCGTAAAGAGCATCCCGACTTTGAGAAAGCCCTTACTTAAGTATCAAAGACTAAATATGACAATACTTGAATCTATGCGTTATGCCTAGCTAGGGGCATAAAAGGATAGCGTTTGTTGGAGGCAACCTAATGAATAAATTTTATTTTTGGCTTTTTTGTTCTTGAGTGTTTACACAATTATGCTAATGTTATTTTTTTATGTTTTAATTAGTGTTTGTGCCGAGTAAAGCCTTTAGGATGATGTTGGGTGATAGTTGATTTGATTTTGTTGAAAAACAGAAACTTTTGTGCCCAGTAGCCGCATTTTTTAAAATCACAGAAGCGTGATAAAATTCTGAATTTTTTACACAAGATTGATATACAAATTGCCTACGTTATCCTAATTTTTCAGAATGTTTGGAGTTACAGAAGTACACAAAGTTTCCAAATTACTATAGACTATTCTATTTTTGACAGATTCTGTTTCCTTTGTGTTGTGTGCTTATTTTGATGAATCTATGGATTGTATCGGGGGGGTATAAGCCATGGTAAAGTTGGAATATAGTAGATATAATGCAAAAATAAAATATGAATGGGTTTGCAAAAGTACTTAGAGTAGTGTTGGGGATATACCCCGCGGTATAAACCGCCGGATGTATGACTCGGCTGGAGTTTGGTGATTCACTGGCGACCCGCTTGGACCTGGCGGTTTACGATTCATTGGTAATCCGGCAGGCGGGTCAGAGGAGCGACCAGACCCGGTGGCCCAATGGGCGGTTCATGAAAGGCCGGCTCATGTTATGGTGGGCCGGTTTAAGGGGAAGACATAAGGAATATTCTCCTACAAAGGAAGCAAGACTAGGACTCCACTTGTAATAGAGTAATCCTAATCCTAATCCAACTAGGACTAGTCATGTAAACCGCCCCTTCAACATATATAAGGAGGGGCAGGGCTCCCCAAAGAGGGACAAGCAAGAAGAAACAATCTCTAGGGCTAGACACAACTAGGAGAGCCGGTTTACGGCGACTCCCTCATAAGCATAATGAGACCTAACCACAAACAGCATGTAGGGCTATTACCGGATGATGTTTCCCGGGGTCCGAAGCTGTCTGAATCCTTGTCTTGTGTGTTGATCCGCCTTGCGTCTCTCATTTCCGACCAACCCCTTTAAGTTACCGCATAGATGCGTTGGCCTCACGACTAAGTCCTCACACTAGGACATCTGCCGTGACAAATCCACGACAGTTGGCGCCCACCGTGGGGCCTGCGCACGGTGGTGTTGAGTTCTTGGAAGGATCTATCTCAGGGATCGAGATACTCGTGATTGACCGGAAGAAAAAAGAGCCGTCACGAAACGATCGCATGAGCCACCGGACAACCATAAGCAGAGCCGGTGAATTTATTAAAATTATGGTTAACTTTGGAGCTGACAGATACAGATTTGAAGACGAGAGATTAGGGTTGTTGTTGTGTGCGCCGTCGTGTCCGTGCGTTTTCACCGAGTCCGAGATGAGGTCTGCCGCACGGGTGATTTATCAACGACGCCGTTACCCAAGACCGAGAGCGAGTTGATCTGCTGTACCTACACGTACAAATCGCCCGGGCTGCAGCCTTTTTTAACCGAGACCAACAGGTGTCCTCATATTTTTCTCCGCTGGATCATCTATCCGAACCAGCCGCCGTACGCCACTACCAGCCAGAAGCTTGGCCACGTCTCCCCATACACTTACAGCTTCAAGTCCCGAGAGAATCGCCGTAGAGATCCAAGGGACAAAGAAACAATCATTATATGCAGAGATTGACTGAGGACTAGCAGGCAACAATTGAATAGAATATCTGTCTCAATTTTGGGGAGAGCTGCAAAGAGATTATAAAGTCCAGAAGCTAATCCAAAAGTTAAGGGACGTTTCCATTAACCATCGTACTACTACTTCCTGATGAGCACAAGGATCAAAGCTGCATTATTTAAAAGAGCACTACCATGTTCAAATCGGAGTTCTACTTCCTACAGGTAGGCACATGGATAAAAAAGGGAGCACGATCCAGAAGAAAAACGACCTAAATATTGATTGATCAAATCCACCACGACCCGGAGATGTATACAGTCGTCGCACAGAACTCGGACGCCTCTGCTACCGTAGCGTGCCCAGTCGGCCTGTGCAGCAGGCTGCTCCACTTCGCCGCACTGCCTCCGGGTCAAACCAACCCCGCGTTGCTTCCATTGGTGTCCCATATCTTGGTCAGGCCGGGCCGCCTTATATTCACTCTGCACGGCCACGGCCCCGACCTGCTTCTGTCGCCAGGGTCGATGGCCGCTTCAATCTGAGTCATCACCGCGCGCCTCCGATTCTGCGCCGCCGTGTCCCTCGGTCCAGCTGCGAGTCGCCATTGCTATGAGCCACCACTGTCCCGTGTCGCCAGTGTGCTGCAGGAACAGCTGTGAGTCGCCGGCCGCTCCATCGGTTTTGAGCCGCCGTGGCCTGATCTTGAGCCGCCGGCCGCTCCATCGGTTTTGAGCCGCCGTGGCCTGATCTTGAGCCGCCGCCGCAATCTGCACTCTGTCTCGTCACCGCGCCCCTGCGTGCTGGCCTCCTCCATGGGCGCGCCCCCACACTCAGCCGTGCTCGCCGGTTGGCTGTTCCATCCGGTTGTCGGCTCTCCGCGCCGGGTCCGCCTATGCCCGAGTCGCCCTGCCTCAAGCCGCCGTCGTCGTTGGCGTGGCCTACTTCACCATCGCGGCCTCACTCCAAACGGGCCCTGTTCCCACCTTTGCAGTGCGTCGCGTCGCACGATGCTGTTCCTACTAAAAGCATTGCCTTGAATACCGTTCAGCGTCGACAGTGCAAGTTTGAAATCCTGTCTATTTGGCTGTCACAATATTTGGAGGGGATTAACCATCGTCGTTGCATGCTACTTCCACGTCAAAATAGTCCAAAGGAAAAGAAGTGATCTGTCAGGTTGGAGTATATTATTTAAACAAAGAACTACTAAGTACGTGATTTGGAAAGTACTACTTGAGTACGACATCACATGAGCAACTGTGAGATGGTTTTGTTAAAGCCACCGTGATTTGGAAGATTTGAATGTGGATTAGTCAAAATCACCATGATCTGGAGGAGAATGGTATGACCCGTATCAGTGACTCACCGACGTGACAGCCGACCTCCGCAGCTGCCCGCCTTCTATTGCTGCTGCGCGCGCGTGTGTACACGGAGCCATCCGGCTCGCCTCCGGCTGCCTGATGCTACGCCGCGTTCCTGCAGGCACGTCTTGCTGTGTAGCTGCGGTACCAAAGGCAGTCTCTTCTCATTGAAGGTTACAAAGGTCAAAGGATCAGCCGCCCGATTTGCGCATTAGTAGTATATAAAATTACTACAAGTACAGCATCAGTATCCGCCTTATCCGACAAAAATCAGGTGCTATTTACCCTATTTATTTTTAAGCACTTATTAATTCATCAGAGCAAAACTACTTTGCCCTGCTGTATTTTACATGCAGAAGAATTATTTATTACAAAGTAATATTATACCGCGGAGATGGAGGCATGCCAACATCTTTCGGCACAGGTGGTTGTCGTTACTCAACGGACTCCCGCACCGGCTTACAACACCGTGGCCGTCTCTCGCGACCGCGCCGGCTTACAACACCGTGGCCGTCTCTCGCGACCACGCCAGCTTACAACGCCGCGGACGACTCGCCCGTCCGCTCTCGCGGCCAGTTCATGCTTCCGCGCCGGCTTACAACAAAGAGGACAACTTGCTCATCCACACCGGCTTACAACACCGCGGCCGGCTCATATGTCTGCTCCCGCGGCCGGCTTGGCTGTGATTGATTTCAGTTTCACCTAGTGATCATCAACTTCATGGCGGATTATTTTCGGCCTAAACACATCAGGTGATATCCATCTAAAATATATTTTTAGCACATATTATTTTTGTCAAAGAACAGTTTACCTTTGCCTTGGTCTGCAATATTGTTATGCAGGACAATTGTTCACTGCAAAAACTATGGCTGTGTCATGGATGTATAAACTCGCGCCACCATTATAAATGCGCTAGTATCTTATCATGCCATCAAGCTCGATGAATATATGTGCAAACCGCCATTCTGCAGACCGGTTTACATCAATATGACGTGGCTAATTCGCCCGTCCACGCCGGTTTACAATACCGCGGCCGACTCATCTGTCTGTGCCGCCTCTGAAGCCGCGGTCGTCTTTGTCGCCCGTTTCTCGCAGCCTGGTCTACATCAACACACCGGACCGCACCCATCTGCATGAGCTGTTTATTGAGTATGAGCAAGTCACAGCTTGGGTAGCCCGGTTTTCTTTCAACAAAATGGAGGCAAATTATCATATACTATCAACCGCCGTCTACACCGGATGGCTCAATGGACATGCGCACAAGTCGCCGTCACTACAGTTTGGTTAAACTTCAAACAGCCAGTTGGAAGGAACCATTGGCCGAGTTGCTGACACGGCACATACGGGATCATTTATAACCCGCCGCAGTCACCTCAACCTTCTGTGGATACACATCGTGCTATCAACACCAATGATATACAAGTTATGCCGGTTTATATCACGGTCAAATATGGAGAATCTCAAGTCAACTCCTCGAGTCACCTTGAGACTCAGGGACTACAGTAATATGACTCAACAAATGTTGCCAGTTTTCAGTGAAGTCAAGAACCCCAGGACGTTGGAGGGAAAGATAACCCGGTCCCGGAGGCTACTACCATATGGATGAAAATTTAAAGGCCGTCAGAAAATTTCCGGTTCAAAATGAAGAATGCCGGTTTGCAATCCGGTTCAAGGGAAATCTGTTCTCCCACAAAGCTTTGAAGCTCTCAATATCCGGTTCAAAATCCCGGTTCAAGAAGAATTTGTCTCTTGCAAAAAGTTAAAGGTTGCCGAAGAGGACCTGCTGCCATGATGCGCGGTTCAAACATGGGTATCCTGCCTTATTGGCTTATCATATTATTGATCATATGGGGGCTTCTGTTATAAAGCGGCGTCCTGTTTGCTCATTGATCTGGCTTATAAAGTCATATATGAAGAATCACTTGGGGGCTTGGTCGTATTCGAACCATAAGCTACACCTCTTGATCGGCGCAAGGCCACCAGAAAAATCACTTGGGGGCTTGGTCGTGTCCGAACCATAGCTACACCAGAAAATTACTTAGGGGCCAAAGAGAGTGTTGCAAAAGAACAACTCAAACATAGGCACCCACTGAGCACAGCTCAAAATGTTACTTGGGGATTCTTTGCTGTCGAAATGAACAAAGAATCTACACTTGTAATAGGCTATCAAGCCACGGCTTGGAAGCCTGGTGTATACACCTAAAATCCCGGGTTAGCCTGCCTATTTAAGTAAGTCACTCCGCCCAGGTAAACCTGGTATGACCCTTCGAACTTTGACAAGTTACTCCAAAAAGGACCCTGAACTTGTCAAGTTAAAACGATGATTGGTTAAGGATTGAGGACCATCTTAAAAGGCTTTGCAAAATGGTTTAACTCAGTGGCCTTGCAGCCCATGAAAAGCCTTGAATTTGGGGTCTGGCAGCCGGTGAAAAGCCTCGACTACAAGTTTTCATCTGCTTTTGTTTGCTAAGTTTTTTCTCCTTTGATGAAATTTATGATGTTTTTGATAAACCGGCGTACATTAACCCGGCTTGGTTTTCAACTACAAGTTGAAAATACATGATCAATTATAATCTGGTGTTATTAACCTGGTCTGGTTTCAACTATAAGTCGCCAGTGTTATATATGGATAATCCGGTGTTTATCACAACACGGTACGGTTTATCATAAACCGGCACAATATGGAAGGAGTTATCAGTACTCATGATTTGGGTTATCACCCTTACTACAAAAAGTTGGTAAACCAACGATGTGATTCAATGTCACAGGTATGATATATTTCATATTTCATTATTCTTAAGTGCAACCTTGGTTATAAACCCGGGTTATATGTTGGGCATTATGACCCGTCCAGCGGTAAACCGCCAGGACACTTTAAACTTGTTGTATGCAGAAACAGGTTGAATAAAGCATAATTATAAATCACCGGCGTTTATTAACCCGGCCTGGCTTTAAGACGATAAGTCGCCAGTGTATGATGAGAAATTATCCGGTGTTTGTTAACCCGGCCTGGCTTTGGACTATAAGTCGCCAGTATATATTTGGATTGCGCCATTGGAATCATGCGCTTATAAATTATTGGGTACATTATTCAAATCTTTAATAGCCAGCATGGCTGGATTTTTATTATGGTTATCAATAACCAATATTATGATTGAGGTTTTCAAAGTTGCTTTAGCGCAATGGCTATTATTTTATCAATGGATATGATTTATTCTACAATTGAAGGAATAGTCCCGAGTCGCTGCAGGCTTACGACCCGACACTTGGGGGCTACATTATTCAAATTGAGATTACATCAAATATGCAAGTCCCATGTCACTGCCAGCATGCACCATGGCACTTGGGGGCTAATGCAAAGTCATTTTTACTGGCCTTATTGAAGACCCGACTCATCACATCATAATGAGCCGGCCCTTGGGGGCTACCAATTGCTCCTGTCAAAAATTTAAGGTACACAAGTCTTAATCCATTATATTGAAGGATCCACTGCTCAGTTGGTAAAGCACAAAGTTCTTAACCTTATGGGCGTGGGTTCGAGCCCCATGGTGGGGGTTACGTCATATGATGTTATTTTCAATGAAGTATATATATAAAGTCCTAGCTCAGTGTTATCTTACTGAGCCGGCCCTTGGGGGCTACACGTTGTTGTTCAAGTCTACATGATCATATCTACAAAGTCCCTGCTTATTATTGCATAATGACCCGGCCCTTGGGGGCTACATTGGTTGAAGTTTTTATGAGTATAAGGCAATTACAAGTCCCTGGTTGCTGCAAGCATGACAACCCGGCACTTGGGGGCTACATATATGGAGTATTCAGTTTTTACTAGTGACTGAGATGAACAACATGGATTTCTTCAAAGTGGCAGTAACTATATGGAAACAAGTCTCAAATCATCACTTTGTTCTGTTCAAGACTTGGGGGCTACAGGTAATATGGATATAAGGGAGAAATATCTTCCGATTTTTCTGAGTTGAGCTAACCAGATTGACCCGGTGTCTGCAAACAATTATGACCCAACGTCACCAACAATTATTGACCCGACGTCACCAACAATTAATGACCCGGCGTCACCTATCATTATGACCCGGTGTTTGCAACAATCATAACCTGGCGTCATCAATAATCATGAACCGGCGTTGGCAACAATCATGAACCGGCGTTGGAAACGATCATGACCCGGGATCATCAGTTTTTACAAACCGGATATTTTGGCGATGATAAACCGGCAAGTTCTACAAGCCGGCTGGATATCAGTTGAATATTTCAAAGACCAATATTTTTGTCAAAGTCAGAGCATTGAAGGCTGACTTAAATGGATTTTTATTTACAAATATCTTTGGCAAGCAAATTGATTATGAAGCTGGTCTATTGACTTGGAATTTTTCAGAAGGAAGAAATGACAAGGACTTAAGGATGATCAAGTACCGGTTTATAAGAATATTTAAACCGGAGCACAACCCGCCAAATTTGTTCTTGTGTTTATGTTGCAGATCAGTTTAACACGGATAAATCTAAATTAAACTGGGGGCTAATGTCGGGGATATACCCCGCGGTATAAACCACCGGATGTATGACCCGGCTGGATTTGACGATTCACTGGCGACCCGCTTGGACCTGGCGGTTTACGATTCATTGGTAATCTGGTAGGCGGGTCAGAGGAGCGACAAGACCCGGTGGCCCAACGGGCGGTTCATGAAAGGCCGACTCATGTTATGGTGGGCCGGTTTAAGGGGAAGAGATAAGGAATATTCTCCTACAAAGGAAGCAAGACTAGGACTCCACTTGTAATAGAGTAATCCTAATCCAACTAGGACTAGTCATGTAAACCGCCCCTTCAACATATATAAGGAGGGGCAGGGCTCCCCAAAGTGGGACAAGCAAGAAGAAACAATCTCTAGGGCTAGACACAACTAGGAGAGCCGGTTTACGGCGACTCCCTCATGAGCATAATTAGACCTAGCCACAAACAGCATGTAGGGCTATTACCGGATGATGTTTCCCGGGGCCCGAAGCTCTCTAAATCCTTGTCTTGTGTGTTGATCCGCCTTGCGTCTCTCGATTTCGACCAAACCCTTCAAGCTACCGCATAGATGCGTTGGCCTCACGACTAAGTCCTCACACTAGGACATCTGTCGTGACAAATCCACGACAAGTAGTGATTTGCTTTTTTATACTAACGGATCTCACGAAGGTTTTGTTAAGTTTTGTGTGATTGAAGTTTTCAAGTTTTGGATGAGATCATGATAGATGAAGGAATAAGGAGTGAAAAAAGCCTAAGCTTGGGGATGCCCCGTAGCACCCCAAGTTATTATTCAAGGAGAACCAAACAACTAAGCTTGGGGATGCCCCGGAAGGCATCCCCTCTTTCTTCTAACGACCATCGGTATTTTACTTGGAGCTATATTTTTATTCATCACATAGTGTAAGTTTTGCTTGGAGCGTCTTGTATTATATGAGTCTTTGCTTGTTTTGATTTTTAGTTTGTGTCATCTATCCTTGCTGGACACACCTATTTGAGACAGCCAAAATTATGCTATGATTTGTTAGAATTGCTCTCATGCTTCACTTAGATTTATATGAGAGTTAGTAATTTTTTTAAGAAATTCTCTCATGCTTCACTTATATTATTTTGAGAGAAGCAAATTTTTGTGCTCATGTTCTTCACTTAAATTTGTTTGAGCTTATCAAATGCAACATATGAAATTAGTCCCAAAGTCATAGATATTCAAGAGGGATATAATAAAAACTTTCATGAAGATCATTGGACAAATTAAACTTGATTCTTTGTAATAATTTTGAGATATGATGATAATGATATGTGAGTCATGTTGGTGAGTAATTATACTTTAGTAAGAATATTGGTGTTAAGGTTTGTGATTCCCTATGCAAGCACGAAAGTAAATAGTTATGCAATGAAATTACATCCTACTTACGATGCATTATTCGCTGTTAGTTATGCTTAATGCTCGCTTATGTGATTTTTCGTTTTTTGGTTGGCTGCTTCTCAATCTATTTGCTAGCCTCCACTCGTACTAAGTAGAAATACTACTTGTGCATCCAAAATCCTTAAAACCAGTTTTGCCATATGAGTCCCCCATACCTACCTATATACGGTATTTCCGTGCCGTTCTAAGCAAATTTGTATGTGCCATCCCTAATTTTCAAAATGAATTTCCTTTGTGTGTGCTCATACCGCTCATGAAGCGGCAGAGGGTGGCCAATATTTTCCATGCTAGATGTGTTAATCTCAAGATGAGTGTTTATTCACTTGTCATTGCACGAGAGTACGACGGTAATAGGGATGCCCAGTCCTGAAATGAAAAAGAAATTTACTTTATGTTGTCAAATAATAAATTCCTTGGAAAGTGTTGGTATGGAAGGCACCCGTGGATACGGCTAGCCATGGATTGTGAAAGAATGGTGGAAAAAGGAATAAAATTTAGTTTCTGTTTGGGAACCGCCTATGATATATCTAGCATGGAAAGTGTTGTTAATTATTCGGTCGTTTTCGTTAACGGGAAAAGTATGCCTCTCAAGATTTTTTATCTCTCAATTTTTGCTTTGAGCTCTGGCACCTCTACAAATCCCTACTTCCCTTTGCGGAGGGCCTTTCTATCTACTTTATGCAATTTTATTTCTTTTTTGGTCTCCATCTTCTCTTATAAAGCACCAACTAGGGATTACTATGATTATACTAGAGCATTGGATGTAGCTAATATGCGAGTGTGTTTCATGAATGGATCAATGATTGAGCATGATGGGGTAGGGATAACTTTCTTTAGTGTTGATATTTTGAAAGACATGGTTGCTTGTTGATATGCTTGAGTATTGAAATCTTCATGTCAAAACTAGATTATTGCTTTGAACCATATAAAAGTCCAAATGTCCATGCTACAAAAAAAAGATTATTTGATGAACATGTTAGGCGGCATTCCACATCAAAAATTCTGTTTTAATCATTTACCTACTCAAGGACGAGCATGAATTAAGCTTGGGGATGTTGATATACGTCTCCAGTGTATCTATAATTTTTGATTGTTCCATCCTGTTATATTATCATTCTTGGATGTTTTACAATCATTTTATAGAAACTTTATATCATTTTTTGGGACTAATCTATTGACATAGTGCCCAGTGCCAGTGTTGTTTCTTGCTTGTGTTTTACTTCACAGAATATCACTACCAAACGGAGTCCAAACGCATCAAAACGTTTTGGACATTTTTTTTGGACCAGAAGACACCGAGTGGGCTAAAGAAGTACCACAAGGGAGGCCCGAGGTGGGCACAACCCACCAGGACGCGCCAGGAGGCAAAGGCGCGCCCAGGGGGGTTGTGCCCCATCGGCGATCTCCCGCACTGCCTCTTCGCCCTATAAATACCAAAATATTCTAGAAATCCTAGGGGACTCGACGAAACACAATTCCAGCCGCCGCAAGTTCCAGAACCACGAGATCCAATCTAGACACCATCGCGGAGGGGTTCATCATCCTCATTGGTGCCTCTCCGATGATGCGTGAGTAGTTCACCATAGACCTACGGGTCTGTAGGCAGTAGCTAGATGGCTTCCTCTCTCTCTCTTTTGAATCATAATACAATTGTCTCTTGGAGATCTATTTTATGTAACTCTTTTTGGCGGTGTGTTTGATGGGATCCGATGAACTTTGAGTTTATGATCAGATCTATATCCATGAATATTATTTGAGTCTTCTTTGATCGCTTATATGCATGATTATTTATAGCCTCATATTTCTTCTTCGAATCTTTGGTTTAGTTAGGCCAACTAGATCGATTTTTCCTGCCATGGGAAGAGGTGCTTTGTGATGGGTTCGATCTTGCGGTGTTCTTTCCCACTGACAGAAGGGGCAGCCAGACACGCATGTATCGTTGCTATTAAGGATAAAAAGACAGGGGCTATCCCTACATGAAAAGATCTCGTCTACATCATGCCATCGTTCTTATTGCATTACCCCGTTTCTCCATGAACTTAGTACACTAGATGCATGCTGGATAGCGGTCTACTAATCTTGGACGTGATGCCTATATATTGATCATTGCCTTGGATATCGTCATAATTATTCAATCTTCTATCAATTGCCCAATAGTAATTTGTTTACCCACCGTGTGCTATTTCTTGAGAGAAGCCACTAGTAAAATCTACGGCCCCTGGGTCTATTCTTTATCATATTTGCTTTGAGATCTATTTTTATTCGTTTTTGTTTTCAGATCTATTATTCCAAAAACCCATAAATACCTTGCTGCACTTTTTTATTACTTATTTTATTTTGCGTTTTATCAAGATATATTTATCCAGTCTACACAAATTTTATCCCGTCAACTTGACAATTTCTGGCGCCGTTACCCGAAGAGGGATTGACAACCCCACATACGCGTCGGGTTGCAAGTATTTGTTTTTTGTGTGCAGGTACCGTTTACATAGTGTTTCTTGGTTCTCCTACTGGATTGATACCTTGGTTTCATAACTGAGGGAAATACCTACCGTAGCTGTGCTGCATCATCCCTTCCTCTTTGGGGAAATACCGACGCAGTTTCAAGTGACATCATGCATGCGCGACGACAATTTTGATGTCAATTGCTTTAGATCTTTGCAAGGGTTCAACGGTGACGACTGTGGCTCTAGAGCACTGGTCCTTAGGGGCATGTGCATGAAGACTTCCTGGATGTCATCGACAAGTTCAAACCGGCTCTAGTAGGGGAGCGACAACGGAGGCGCATGAGCGGCTCATTCTGGTGGCATTAGTGGTCATGCGGTGGTCTACAAACCTACTCCCTCTCAACTAGGAAGCTGTATGAGCCCAAGTGCAACGGTTGTGCCAAGCATCAATTTTCCCTCAAAGTGGATGACCTTATGGTTTATCAAACCAGTAGGAGCTTGCAATGCAGCTAGTGATAAGTACATGCACACACAAATACAAAATTTCCTTAGCCCCATAGAAACTAGTAAGATTGTTAGTCTTCTGTGATGCCCCGACTTAATCGTGCACTAATCATACACGCAAATGTGCATGATCAAGATCATAGACTCATAGGAAGATATCCCAACACAACTCTAACACAAATTAAAGTCATACAAGCTTCATGTTACAAGCCAGGGCCTCGAGGGCTCGAATACATAAGCTATAATACAAACGAATCAGCGGAAGCAACAATACCTGAGTACATACATAAGTAAACAAGTCTGCCCTAAGATGGCTAGCACAAACATCAACATGGATCGAAAAGTCAAGGCCTCCTGCCTGGGAGCCTCCTAACTACTCCTGGTTGTCGGCGGCCTCCACGTAGTAGTAGGCAACCTCGGGATAGTAGTAGTAGTCATCGGTGGTGGCATCTGGCTCCTGGGATCTATCATCTGATTGCCGCAATCGGGTATAGAGGAAAAAGGGTAGCAAAGCAACTGTGAGTACTCATCCAAAGTATTCGCAAGACTTACATCAGAACTAAACTAAGTATGCTTTTGTATCAAAGGAATGGGGCTATATCTTTGGAATGAACTGCAGAAATGCCAGAAGATAAGGGAAACCCTAGCCTATCAAAGACTATAGCATCTTGAAGCATCTTGCAGCATTAGAAGAGTGCATATTAGCATAACATAAAGTAGTAGAATGTTGAAGTAACGCCTAGAGATCCTTTATCGACTCCCTGTGAGAAAGCAATCCCGGAGACATCATATCCATTTCACATCTCCATATCCATTTTTAGTTGTATTGATCGGGATACAACTCCGAGCACCAGTTACCGTGGACACAGCTATTCGAATAGATTAACTTCCCTATAGGGGTGTGATATCTACTACGCAGCCTTCTTCTTGTAGACTAATGTTGGGCCTCCAAGCGCAGAGTTTTGTAGGACAGTAGCAATTTTCCCTCAAGTGGATAACCTAAGGTTTATCAATCCGTGGGAGGCGTAGGATGAAGGTGGTCTCTCTCAAACAACCCTGCAACCAAATAACAAAGTCTCTTGTGTCCCCAACACACCCAATACAATGGTAAATTGTATAGGTGCACTAGTTCGGCGAAGAGATCACTACTGCAGGATTTTGCTAACGTGACACTACAATCAGAGACCCTTCGACGAAGCTGTGTGCGATGCATTAATCACAAACGGTGATGTAAAAAACCCGTCAAAAAAGATGCAAAATGTCTGTGATGGCGGATACATCAAACACGCTTTAGATTTTAGTTGCATGTGTGATGCGGGGCATATGGTTCAGTTTGATGAACTGTTTGTGATGTGGAAGAAGAACAGAAATGGGCAGCCAAATGAAGGTCTGTGCGATATACGACATACAGTTCAGTCAGATTAACTGTTTGTGACGAGGCAGAACAACAAAAACGGGCAGCCAGATGAAGATGTGTGCGATTGAGGGCATACACTTCAGACGGATGAACTATTTGCGATTAGGAAACATAACAGAAACGATCAGCCAGATCAACGTGTGTGCGGTTGACGGCATACACTTCACACGGATGAACTGTTTGCGATTAGCCACAACAAACAAAAACAGCTAGACAGATCAACGTGTGTGCGCTAGACGGGCATGCATTCTAATTAAAAGAAGCGTGCGCGATGGTAATAACGAGCGCGCACGATTGTTGGAACAAGACATGTGCTGACATCGCCTATTGCGGTGCACGCTATGGTGCAAACGCCACGTATGCGACCGAGAAAGCGTGCCCACGTTACGCCGTCTGGGAATAGTGCCGCACTTAGAAATTATAGAACCGTCAATAAACTTTGAGCCTACGTCCCGTCACATTCCAAATTACTACCATGCTATATTTAATTGCAAACCTGTTCGCACCGATCAAAACCTAAACGGCTTCCCACTTAGGAGCGTATTAGTACTCGGTTATAAATACTACTACTCCAAGATGACTGCACATTCCTCCTCAACTCCTCATCCACAAAAACAAACAAGTCATTCATCGTCGTTCCCTTGCGTCTGCCATGGCCAGCGTGAGTTATGGGTCGAGAGATTACTACCAGGAAGAGGCGAGCATGGAAGCGGAATCACGAGAGATGTCCCGCCTCACCGTGAAAGTAGCCGACATGTCCCGCCGCATGGCCGTAGCAGCACAGAGGCCCCACCACGCCGCTGAAGCAACACAGAGGTCCTGCAGTGCCGTCGATGCAGCAGATTGGTCCGACCGCGCCGCGGAAGCAGCAGAGATGTCCCGCCGCGCCCTGAATGCAGCAGAGATGTCCTCCCATGCCGTGGCGGACTATGAAAATGTCTCGCGGGCAAGCGAGGACTCTCACAGGCGTATGCGCGCTATGCTTGATGACCTGATGGGTCAGATCTCCGACTGGATGAAGCAGGAGGACGAGATGAATGCCTCCTTTGAAAATGCTACCAGCGTCATTCGGGGACTAGAGGAGGACTAGGCGAAGCTCCGCACTGAGTGCGACCTGTTGAGGGCGAAGATCACCGGAAAGACGAAGCAGCACGAGGAGACCACTGCCTTGTTGCAGAGGACTGACGTCATCACCAACAAACTTATGGACAAGAATGCCATGCTCCGCATCGAGCGCCAAAGGCTGGTGGAGGAATCCGTGGATGCTCTCAAGCAGCGTCTTGAGGACACGAAAGAGCTTATCGCCGCTTGCCGCAGGAACTAGTCTCCGCGGGCATCAAGAAAGTAGAGATCAGCGAGCTAGATCATTGTCTTCCTTCTTCTTTTGCCCTTGTGTATTTCGGGCGTTGCCGCATGTGGCATTTTAGTTATCTTCTGATGTAGGGTGGAACCCTATACGGCTGATCTTTCACGAAAGGAGCGGATCCCAACTAAGAACACGAAGAACACGAGGGAAAACGAAGGAAAACACGAGAGGAAACACTAAACCAACAAGATATAGTCACACATGTGCTAGACCCTCGGAACACAAGAGGAGATACAAGATCCAAAGTCAACAAAGGACGATACAAGAGGTAACCAGTTCTTCTCCGTGAGAAGGTCTTGATGGGGCCACCCAAGAGGGGGTCTTGAATCCAAGGGGATCTTCTCCGTAGAGGGGCTGCGGTCTCTCTCGTGGAGTAGATCCGTAATGGATGAGCAAAGCTCTATATCACATATGAGCTAAACCAACGCTGACCCTAACTAGGAGGAGGGAGAGGTCTATTTATAGTCTTAGTGCAAAAGAGGGGTGAAGTGAGAGGGTACATGGGCTTCGGCCCGAAACTGTGGGCAGACAGGTACTGGACGTCCGCTGGGGACCGGTCATCCGGTGGCTCATGGGGGACCGGACGTCCGGAGTCGTCGGACTTCCGCTAAATCCGTTCTGTGAAGGATGCGCCGGACATCCGGTGGTTTCGGACTTCCGTTAATTTTGGTTCGGATGCGGAGACGCCGGACGTCCGGCCCTTGTCGGTCGTCCGCTCGCTGGAGAGTGTGGCAGGTCGTCCGGTCCTGGCCGAACGTCCGCTCGCTGTAGCCTGGGACTTGGGCAGATGTGGCTTCAGGCGCCGGACGTCCGGTCCAGACCGGTCATCCGGTGGCTGGAGCTTCTTCGACAGCTCTTCTTCTTCTTCTCCTTCTTCCCCTTCTTCGTGTCCATCTTCTCCTTCTGATCCGCCTTGCTCCTTAGCTTCTCCAAGGTACCTGAGTATGCAAAGTGTCTCCCTTTGAGATAGTAACCATGTCTCATGTTCATCGAAGTGGACTTGTGAGAGGAGAGATGTCACCTCGGTTTCGAGAGCTCTTGCACGTGCTCGAGTCATGGGTCCACTAGGCACTTGGTGAGATGATGATAGGTCCATGGGGATGACCTTGGGATGCTCCACATCATCTCCCCTCCCTTGGGGAAGATCCGACCTCAGATCGAAATCCTCATCACCATGGTATGGAGATAGATCGTTGACGTTGAAGATGTCGCTCACGGTGTACTTGTCGCATGGGATGTCGATCTTGTAGGCGTTGTTGTTGTAGCGTGCTAGCACCTTGAAGGGTCCATCAGCTCGTGGTAGAAGTTTGGACTTGCGTTCGTTTGGGAAGCGGTCCTTGCGAAGGTGTAGCCACACAAGATCTCCAATGTTGAAGATGATGGGTTGCTTGTTGACGTTGAGCTTGGTCGCGAGTAGTTGTACTTGGCGCTTGATGGTGTGCCTTGTATCTTCATGCATCTTCTTGAGGTGGTTCACTCGGTCGCTCGCGTCCATGTTGATGCACTCTTGTAGTGGTAGAGGAAGAATGTCCAATGGGGACAACAGGTTGAAGCCGTAGACGACCTCGAAAGAGGACTTGCCGGTGGTCGAATGTCTTGCATGGTTGTAGGCGTACTCGGCGATAGGTAAGCACTCCTCCCACTCCTTGATGTTCTTCTTGATAAAGACGCGTAGTAGAGTGGAGAGTGTTCGGTTCGTCACTTCTGTTTGGCCGTCGGTTTGTGGATGGTATGCCATGGAGAATAGGAGCTTGATTCCGAGCTTGGCGCATAAGGTTTTCCAAAAGTAACTCAAGAACTTGACATCGCGGTCCGAGACAATCGTCTTTGGCACTCCATGAAGTCGCAAGATTTCCCTACAAAAGAGATTGGCAACATGTGAAGAATCGGTCCACAACAACAAACACGGAATCCTTTCCATTTCTAGTTCTAGGCAAATCAATCATAAAATCCATGCTAATATCTTTCCATGGTTGATATGGAATTGGAAGTGGCATGTAAAGGCCATGAGATTGAGCTTTAGACTTAGCTTTGCGACATGTAGAGCATCGGTTGGTGAAGCGGTTGACGTCGCGAAACATCTTTGGCCAAAAATAGTTCTTGGAGAGCGTAGCAAGTGTCTTGTCGCGTCCGAAATGTCCCATTAGTCCTCCTCCATGAGATTCTTGCAAAAGTAACAAACGAAGAGAAGACTCGGGGATGCAAAGTTTGTTAGCTCTCATAAGATAACCATCCTTGATGTAATATCGTTCCCAAGATGTATGCGTCAAACATTTGGCATAAGGAATGGCAAAGGTAGGACCATGCTCATACAAGTCTTTTATGTGCTCAAAGCCAATGACATTCAATTCAAGTTGAGTAACAAGCATGCATATACGGGAAAGCGCATCCGCCACAACATTTTCCTTACCTTTAATATACTTGATGACATAAGAAAAAGACTCAACAAATTCACTCCATTTAGCATGACGCTTGTTCAATTTAGTTTGACCCTTAAGGTATTTAAGCGTTTCATGATCGGTATGGATGATGAATTCATGAGGGCGGAGGTAATGTTCCCATTCACGTAAAACTCGCACTAAAGCATATAGCTCTTTGTCATAGATGGGGTAGTTGAGTTGCGCTCCGGAAAGTTTCTCACTAAAATAAGCAATTGGGCGCTTCTCTTGTGTTAACACACCTCCTATGCCATTACCGCTAGCATCGCAATGAATTTCAAAAGGTTTGTCAAAGTTAGGTAATGCAAGCACGTGAGCATGAGTAAGCAAATTCTTAAGCTCATTGAAAGCGATGTCTTGGGATGTTCCCCAAACAAATGGTGCATTTTTCTTACTCAAAGCATGCAAAGGTGAAGCAATGGTGCTAAAATCCTTCACAAAGCGACGATAGAAACCGGCTAAAACAAGAAAACTACGCACTTGTTGCAAATTAGTTGGTTGGGGCCAAGTTTTTATAGCATTGATCTTAGATTCATCAACATGAACACCCTTAGAAGATACTACAAAACCCAAGAAAACAAGTTTATCAACACCAAAGAGGCATTTTTCCATATTAGCATAAAGTTGGTCTTTTCGAAGAGTTCGTAGCACAGTGCAAAGGTGGGTGACATGCTCTTTGAGAGATTTGCTAAAAACAAGGATATCATTGAAGTAGACAACAACAAATTCACCAATGTAAGGGCGAAACACATAATGCATAAGACGCATGAAAGTACCGGGTGCTTCCGATAAACCCATAGGCATGACTAACCACTCATACAAACCAAACTTTGTTTTGAAGGCGGTTTTCCATTCATCACCCTCTTGTATGCGTATTGGATAGTAACCACTTTTAAGATCAATTTTGGAAAAGATAGTGGCACCGCTAAGTTCATCAAGCATATCATCAAGGCGTGGAATGGGGTACCTATAGCGAACAGTGATAGCATTGATGGGTCTACAATCGGAACACATGCGAAAGCTACCATCTCTTTTTGGCACAAGAATGACCGGTACGACACAAGGACTCAACTTTCACGCACATGTCCATGGTCTATGAGATGCTTTACTTGCATTTGTATTTCTTTGGTTTCTTCGGGGTTGACGCGGTATGGGGCCTTGTTAGGTAGAGGTGCTCCGGGGATGAGGTCGATTCGGTGCTCAATGCCTCGTAGTGGAGGTAGGCCCGGAGGTAGCTCGTCGGGGAAAACATCTTGGAATTCCTGCAACAAAGAAGATAACACTAGAGGAAGATTGTGAGAGGTGTTAGCTTTTGGTGCCTCGTCCTTGCACAATAGGACATACTGTACGACACTTGATGGGTTCTCACACACTTCTCTCATCTCACGTTTGGTGGCAAATAGAACTAAGTTTTTCTTGTCGCTCATCGTGGAGGCACTCAATTTGGGCTTGTGGGCTCACTCTCTTTTTGGTGGTTCGCTCTCTCACTATTCTCTCCATGATGGGTGGCTTGTTTGTCGGCGATCACTTGACCTGGAGACATAGGTCGCAGCACATACTCCTTCCCTTTCATCTTGAATCTATAGTGATTTGACGACCATTGTGGATGACACCGCGGTCAAATTGCCATGGCCGTCCAAGAAGGAGGTGGCAAACGGTCATCGGAAGGACATCACACTCCAAAGTGTCTTCATAAGCTCCGATCTTGAAAGAGACTTGTACCCTATGCTCGACTTGGATGGTGCCGTTGTCGCTTATCCATTGTACTTTGTAAGGGTGCGGGTGCTTCATCTTGACCAATTGGAGCTTGGAGCATAGTTCTTCACTCGCTAAGTTATGGCAACTCCCTCCATCGATGATGACCTTGACGGACCGTCCATTGATGCCGGCCTTTGTGTGGAAGATATGGCATCTTTGGTCTTCTTCTTGTTGATGTTGAAGAGTCAAGACCTTGGAGACAACAAGAGCGGGACTTGAATCTTCATCACAAAAGATTTGATCATCTTCATCTTCATTGTTCACTTGTCGGTGCATGGCCACTTGCTCAAGGGCTTCCATTTCTCCTTCACTCATTGAGTCATATGTTCCGTCGTCATTGAGGATCATGGTGCGCTTGTTTGTGCACTCGAAGTACTTGTGGCCTCGGCCTCCGCATGTGAAGCATTTGAAGGAACTTGTCTTGACGGACTCATTGGTTGGGGTAGATGATGAAGCTTTTGGCTTGAAGTTGCTTGTTGTAGGAGGACGACTTGAGGTTGTCGACGTTTTCTTGTAACTTGACTTGTCGCCGTTGCTTGGAGATGGCTTGGTTGAGGTAGAAGGTGTTGGAGTCGTTGATGCTTGGGTGTTGGAGAAACCATAGGACTTGGATGAGAACTTGGCATACTTGAAGTCATCTTGCACTTGACGTTCCGCTTTGGTTGCTTGGTGCACTAGCTCAATGTGGTTCGAGTATGGTTGGAAGTCGGCAATCTTCTTGATAGGATGGTTGAGTCCATTCAAGAAACGTTCCATAGTTTTCTCATCATCTTCCGTGACATTGGCTCGTATCATGGCAATCTCCATTTCCTTGTAGTACTCTTCAACGCTCTTGGTTCCTTGCTTGAGTAGTTGGAGTTTCTGGAAGAGGTCGCGGTTGTAGTAGTTTGGCACGAATTGTGCTCTCATGACATCCTTCATTTGCGCCCATGTAGTGATGGGTGGTTCACCTCTTGCCTCTCGGCGCTCAATCACTTGTTCCCACCAAATGAGGACGTAGCCTTGGAATTCAAGGGATGCCATCGCGATTTTCTTCTCTTCTTCGTAGTTGTGCAAGCGGAAGATTTTGTCAACCTTCAATGCCCATGATATGTACTCTTCGGTATCATTGCTGCCAGTGAACTTGGGCATGGTGAACTTTAGCTTGCCATATCGTTGCTCTTCATTGTGTTGGGGTCTAGGTGATGACGCCCATGTCATTGAGGATTGGCAAACTCTTGTTGCTCTTGTCGAGGAGGGTTGTCGACCTCATGTTGCTCTTGTCTTGGAGGAGGTCCATTGTCTTCATGCTCTCGATGGACTTGATGTTCTTGTCTCGCTAGAGGAGGAACTTGTTGATCTTGAGGAGGAGCTTGTCGATGCACACGTGCTTGGTAAATCCTTTCTTGAGCTTCGTCGCGAAGTGCTTCTTGATGTAGACGAGCTTGTCGGCCTCGGTTGGCTATGGCTCGACTTTAATCCCGAAGGGCACGTTGCACCTCAAGTGCTTGAGATTCTCGTAGTTGTTGCTCTTGACGTTGTGCCTCGGCATCTTGTGCATCTTGATGTTGTCGCGCTCGCTCCTCTTGTTCTTGTTGTCGTTGTCGTTGCCGTTCTTGAGCTTGCGCGAATGCGGCTTGGGTTTGACGTTGACGATGCTCTTGACAATCCGTGTCGTGTAGAGGATTGCGGTTTGCTTGATGGTCTCGACGCGCGGCACGACGAAGAGTGTTTGATGTCGGTGTACTTGAACCGGAGATAGTGTCGTCGGAGTGTCAACTTGAGCGGCTCCGTCTTGAGGAGGACGAAGTTGTAGAAGAGCGGTTGACCATCATGGTTCGGATATCTTCTTTGAGGGAACTCATGGATGTGTCGAAGTAGTCTCTTGTACGTTGTTCGGAT
The DNA here is from genome assembly GCF_018294505.1 of Triticum aestivum. Taxonomy (NCBI): domain Eukaryota; kingdom Viridiplantae; phylum Streptophyta; class Magnoliopsida; order Poales; family Poaceae; genus Triticum; species Triticum aestivum. Next base: position 183,497,884 of record NC_057811.1, on the reverse strand, counting down.
TGTCATAGGTCGGTGGCAAGATTGTCGATGCGGTCGCCCAAAGCAAGTTGTTCTTGATGCAAAGCTCGATGTGCGCCAAATAGTTGAGTCTTAGTGACGTAGGAGGTCATGTCGGCGTCTTGCTCAATGAAGAGTGGGTTTGTAGAAGTACTTGGCCTATCCATCATTCCAAACAAAGATATGTGAGTTGGAGAAAGAGACAAACCAATACCAAATGTACCTTGACCGATGTTGAAGATGGATCAAAGATCACTCCAATGTGTAACAAGGAAATAGCACAATTGGTACCAATTCTTGTCGGTTTCTCACACCTACACAAGTAAAAGCTTATGGTGGGGCTTGGTTAGGATGGTGGCACAAAATTTGATGTAATTGTAAGTGAGCTTCAATAATGTTGGAGAAGATTCAAAAATTTGCAAATGCAACAAGTAGACCAATAGCAAGATATGGTACACGAAAACACACACGCAAATAGATAATGTGGGGTTGTGCAACCAAGGGTGAGCCAAAATGTGGAATCCACCAAGATGCTCTTGTTGCACAACACTAGAGAGACGCTAGCACGATTGCACAATAGGCGGATACGAACTTGTGCACAACCTACTAAGCAAAAATGCAGCGACTTCTATCCCAAGTATGCTATACGTATGATGTTTCTATGTTTTGATCCAAGATGATCGAGTATGACAATCTTAAGGTTGTATGATGCTATGGTTCTTGCTTATAAGCTCTTTTCTTATCTTTCCCTTTTGCTTAAAAGCTTGTTTGGCTCTTTGTTGTTTGAGCTCTTTTCTCATGCAATGCTTCACGAACCAAGATAGCAATTGTGTATGCGATGACAACTTTGTGACACAAGATATGCACCACGATGATATGGTATGTATGCTATGGGAAGTATTATCACTAATGTGCACAAGTCACGTTGCCGGCAATACTCAAAGGCTAGTCTCGATGGGTAAGTGACGCAAAAGTAAGGCTATGGGGTTATCAATGCAAATGCAAGAAAGTATGAGGATATCGCAATACCAAGATGATACCAAGGTGAGGTTGATACCACAATGGTGTAGTCGCTCGTAGTAGTCCGTGGCGAAGATGATCGGTCGTGATGTCGATGTTGAACCAGACCTAGATAGCCGAAACACAAAAGGATACGGTTACCACAACTCAAATTCTCCAAGACCAAGACGTGTCAAAATCGTCGAAAGTGGGTAGCGGACAAGCTATGGGAGTGGTATGTGGAAATGGTGGTGGTATAGGAAGGTGAGCGGATGTCCGGTGGTGGAGCGGTCGTCCGGTCGTCGGACGTCCAGTAGCTAGCGGACGTCCGGTGCCTGGGCGATTTCGGGCACGCGATGAACTGCTAGGGTTCGTGGTGGGAGTGGCGAAATTGGTCAAATCCGGGCGATTTTGTGGATGGAAAAGGTGGAGATGAAGGGGAAAAGCTAGATCCACTCAAAGCAAAGCAAATCCATGGATCGAATCCAACAAAACTTCATCACAAAAAATTTTTGGGGCTATTTTTGGTGGGGATTTCCGGATCAGGACGAAAAACAACAAAATCAAGCTAGAAAACAAAGAGGGGAGGCTCCGAAATCGTGATCAACGTGGCTCATGATACCAAGATGATGTAGGGTGGAACCCTATACGGCCGATCTTTCACGAAAGGAGCGGATCCCAACTAAGAACACGAAGAACACGAGGGGAAAACGAAGGAAAAAACGAGAGGAAACACTAAACCAACAAGATATAGTCACACATGTGCTAGACCCTCGGAACACAAGAGGAGATACAAGATCCAAAGTCAACAAAGGACGATACAAGAGGTAACCGGTTCTTCTCCGTGAGAAGGTCTTGATGGGGCCACCCAAGAGGGGGTCTTGAATCCAAGGGGATCTTCTCCGTAGAGGTGCTGCGGTCTCTCTCGTGGAGTAGATCCGTAATGGATGAGCAAAGCTCTATCTCACATATGAGCTAAACCAATGCTGACCCTAACTAGGAGGAGGGAGAGGTCTATTTATAGTCTTAGTGTAAAAGAGGGGTGAAGTGAGAGGGTACATGGGCTTCGGCCCGAAACTGTGCGCAGACAGGTATCGGACGTCCGCTGGGGACCGGTCGTCCGGTGGCTCATGGGGGACCGGACGTCCGGAGTCGTCGAACTTCCGCTAAATCCGTTCTGTGAAGGATGCACCGGACGTCCGGTGGTTTCGGACTTCCGTTAATTTTGGTTCGGATGCGGAGACGCCGTACGTCTAGCCCTTGTCGGTCGTCCGCTCGCTGGAGAGTGTGGCCGGTCGTCCGGTCCTGGCCGGACGTCCGCTCACTGTAGCCTAGGACTTGGACAGATGTGGCTTCAGGCGCCGGACGTCCGGTCCAGACCGGTCGTCCGGTGGCTGGAGCTTCTTCGGAAGCTCTTCTTCTTCTCCTTCTTCCCCTTCTTCGCGTCCATCTTCTCCTTCTGATCCACCTTGCTCCTTAGCTTCTCCAAGGTACCTGAGTATGTAAAGTGTCTCCGTTTGTGGTAGTAACCATGTCTCATGTTCATCGAAGTGGAGTTGTGAGAGGAGAGATGTCACCTCGGTTTCGAGAGCTCTTGCACGTGCTCAAGTCATGGGTCCACTAGGCACTTGGTAAGACGATGATAGGTCCATGGGGATGACCTTGGGATGCTCCGCATCATCTTCCTAAATATGTAAGACAATTATTATCCACTGCCGTCGTCCTTATATTCATCAGTCTTGCTATAAGTCGCAGTCGATGCTATATAGGCCTGTCAAATCTTACATCAAGATCCGTGTAGAACTTTCTTTTTAGATTTTCTTTTTTCTCTCTTAAATCTTAGTCGAGTGAGACATAGCCACGCCATGAAACAGGGGCTCGGGCGCCATTAATGGAGACGTCGGGACGGAGGTGGGTGGCGGATAAAGGTCAAAGGGCTCTCCTCCCAATGAGCACGCACATGGGTTTGATCGCACGCCTCCTGTACTCAAATAGCTACCCCGCACGGCACCTCCTAGCCAATAAAAAAGGGGACGCGTGGCGGCTCGTAAATGGTAAGTAGAACGCCCACGGTTTCAATAATAATTGTGTTTCCGATTTGTAATGTGACAACACTCATTCCAAAATGACTTTGTTGATTGTTAATGTGTGCGCCTTCGCAAATCAGACAAATTTTTTACCACAACATGTTGGTGCCATGTCATGACACCATGCCAAGTTTCATGTTTTTCAGGCGAGTTTTAGATTTATGGGAATTTTAAAACCAAGTTTCTCAATGTTTCTGGCCGAGCCAAGACGCCTAGATGTTTGAATTCCGTTCCCACTTCTTGCATGGGACCTAGAAATTCGCCCAAGTACACATAAATGATTTTTCAACTAACTTTGGCGCACTGGAGCATGCGCTTGTAGTTCAAATTTGAATTATGTGCATTAAATGCCTAGGAATTCAATTAATGTATATTAAAGGCCAAATGAACCTGGAGTAATTCCAAATTTAGCACAAAACTCCTATTTGGTCTAAGCTGCACGTGTAAAAAAATCAAGGCGGGAGAAGGCAGTGTATGTTGTTTCGCACATGGAGGTGACACGTTCTCTCTCGGAACCATGATCCTTCTTGAGAGAAGCTTTGGTTTGCAAGAAGCTTATACCAAAGCTTGTCCCAATTCGGCCAAAAAAATTACCACAGCATGTTGGTGCCATGTCATGACACCATGCCAAGTTTCATGATTTTCGTGCATGTTTTGTATTTACAGGAATTAAAAAAAATCAAGTTTCTCAATATTTCCGGCCGAGCCACGACACCTAGATGTTTGAATTTCATTCCCATTTCTTGCATGGGACCTAGAAATTCACCCAAGGACACACATGTGATTTTTCAACCAATTTTGGAGCACTTGAGCATGTGCTTGTTGTTCAAATTTGAATTATGCACATTAAATGCCCAGAAACTGAATTAATGTATTCAAAAGGCCAAACGAACCCGGAATAATTCCAAAATTTTAACACGCCACTCATATAGTTCTATTTTGCCTCTGTAAAAAATCAAGGGGGGCGGCAGCGTATATCGTTTCGCACACAAAGGTGACACGTTCCCTCTCGGGAACCACGAGTCTTCTTGAGAGAAGCTCCAGTTTGCAAGAAGCTTATACCAAAACTTGTCCAAATTTGGCCAACTTTTTTACCACAACATGTTAGTGCCATGAAATGACACCATGCCAAGTTTCATGATTTTCAGGTGAGTTTTGAATTTACAGAAATTTAAAAAACCAAGTTTCTCAATGTTATCGACCGAGCCACGATGCCTTGATATTTGAATTTCGTTCCCATTTCTTGCATGGGACCTAGAAATTAACCCAAGGACACACATGTGATTTTTCAACCAACCTTGGTGCATTGGAGCATGTGCTTGTAGTTCAAATCTGAATTATTCACATTAAATGCCTAGAAACTCAATTAATGCATAAAAAGGGTCAAACGAACCTGTAATAATTCGAAATTTAAACACGACACTCATATAGTTCTATGTTTGCTGTGTAAAAAAATCAAGAGGGGGGGACGTATGTCATTTCGCACACAAAGGTGACACATTCCCTCTCGAAACCACACACCTTGTTCAGAGAAGCTACAATTTGCAAGAAGCTTATGCCAAAATTTGTCTCAATTCAGCCAATTTTTTTCCACAGCATGCTGGTGCCATGAATTGGCACCATGCCAAGTTTCATGATTTCCAGGCGAGTTTGGGATTTACACGAATTTTAAAACCAAGTTTCTCAATGTTTCAGGCCAAGCCACCACACCCAGATGTTTGAATTTCATTCCCATTCTTGCATGGGACCTATAAATTCACCCAAAGACACACATGTGATTTTTCAACAAACTCAGGTGCACTTGAGCATGTGCTTGTAGTTCAAATTTGAATTATGCACATTAAATGCCTAGAAACTCAATTAATGCATAAAAATGCCAAACGAACCCGAAATAATTCCAAATTTTAACACGACACTCATGTAGTTGCATGTTCACTGTAGATAAATGTTCTAGCAATTCAAACACCATCCTTTCCCTCCGTAACACCATTTTGTCTTTCAAAACATAATGAAAAAATCAGGTATACCACAAACAGTTTACTAGCAAGAATCGTCTGGGATGTGATATAAAATATCTTGGTGCACTGTCTTGTCTGACTGAGGCAGGAAGCTTCATCGTCTACAGTCCACTGCCCGCGCTTGAACCACACTTGCGCACCAGTTTCTCACGGCATCGAGCGAAATTTTTTCTGCCACCATGGAAATATCTATCTCCCTGTCCCTCCCTCCCACCAAAAGCCACTGTTCCTCCTTGCTTTCCAAGTTCAAACCTTCACTACCGCTTACTGGCAGCTCAGCCTCCTCTCCGATGACCCTTCTTCTTGCAGCGCCGCCTCCTTGCTGGCGACCCTTCTTATTGCAGCGCCGCCTCCTCGCCGGCGACCCTTCTTCTTGCAGCACCGCCTCCTCTCGCCGCCGACCCTTCTTGCTGCGCGGCCTCCGTGTCGGCAACCCTTCTTCTTGCTGCACGGCCTCGTCGGTACGGTCAGGTAATCCACACCCACACCATCCTCCTCCTTCCCCGTCTCACATGCCCCGACCGACGGCGCGACACCTTTCGCCGAAATCACTAGCCCCGTCCTCCAATTAAGCCCCGCCCACAGCCATTTTGCACGCAGTATAACGTAGAGCTCATTAGCATCTGGCAACGGAAAAGCAAATCGTGGCTGCACGCGTGGACGAGGTCGCTATGGCTGCCATATGCGTGCCGACCGCTAGATCTTGGAGGAGCACCTCGTCTTCGAGGTCACCGTCGAGACCGCCACGCGATTGTCTACTTTAAAATACAGTTCATGCTATTTTCTTGAGGCCACCGCCAGTGCCTTCTAGTGATTTGTCCTCTGTAACATTAATATGCAATCCGATATTCTGAAATGTAATGTTAACTTAACAGTTTGGTCCAACAATAGCTACATTTCGTAGTACTGTTCTCAAGCATTCTTTGTTTCATTAACTGTCTTATCTTCTAGTACATGTTTCTATTCTGCAATGTCGTGCTCAGTTAACTGTTTCGGTTCATTTGGTCTACTGTCCATTTAACTGTTAGGTTCAATTCTGCAATTTGATTTTCATTTGTTGTGGGTACAATTCTGTATTGTTATGCATGTGAGAAATAAATCGAATTTGGTTGTACTCAATACATATTCTACTGATAGTATGGAACCTCTCAGTTAACCTGATCAAGATCTTCCTTATGTGTGTTGCAGGGAAACAGTGGGAGACACTGCAGTTTATGTGACACCCTGGTTTTTGCTCTTTTTCTTTCTCTGGACTTCATTGCCTTTTGATTTGAATTTGGAGTTTTGAATCAACTCGGTTGGACTAAACCACTTCAGCATTTTTTTGGTTTTCACCCAAGTGACTCACTTCCCTCTCAAAAACCTCATTTCCTCTCTGATATATCTAGATATGGCCATAGGAATATTTTTCTTAAATGAAAGATATTCATTTTCTCTCTGAAATCACACTTCAGTCACGTTTGCTCCAAAGCAACCCTCATTTTTCTGGCCCACAAAAATCTGAGAAAATTCCTGAATATTCTTTGGACCTTGGCACACCTCCCTGTGCAAAAGTATTTCATGGTTATGTGGAATATTTTTGCTACAGAAAATCTTTTATTTTTTGACCAGAAAATGCATGTTGTGAAGGAAGTGCATTTTTCATTGATCCAATGAAGCTGAAACTTTTAGGACTTCATTACCTTCCTAAGAAACCCTTAGCCACCAAAAATTAGCTCCTAACTCCCTCTAGATTTTCCCTTTTAAGCTCACAAGTTTCTGTCCAGAAACTTGCCAGGAGGCTACACTCTCACCCAGTCAACCTGTGCTCAACTCAAGTGCTTGGATCGACCTAACCTTGCAAGGACTACACGCCAGACACAGTGCGCACAACCCAGGTCGCGTGATGTCAGTGTTCACATGGTGAGCACGTGTGGGCAAGCGTGCTGGCATGCGTTCAGCACGCTCTGGATGCCGCCGACGCCTCTATTGCGTCCGTGCTCGCTGCCCCGCTCGCCGCAACATGCCGCACCGCGCCACAATCCTCGTCTCAACGCCATTAACTCCTCCCTACCGCTCGCCCGTGCCCCTGTGCATGACGCGGCCAAGCGCATAGTGCGCCCGTGACCCTATGCTTGTCGCCACCCGAGCCCTGTGCTCGTCTCCGTCCTCCCACAGTGGCCCCGTGAACCACGACCTCTTATCCCTCTCTCACTGACGCTCCTCGTCGCCGTGCACCGTCTCTAGAGAACTCCGGCAGAGCTCGAGGCCCCCTCCCCTCCGCCTATAAATAGAGCCCCTCCCTCGCCGTTTCCAGCACCGCACCGCACTCACCCAAACCCCACGACCTCGTAGGAAGCCGCAGCCCGGCCGGGCAGGCCTCTTGCCGCCGTTCCCGACCCGAGCTCGCCTGATCCCCTCCTGCCGTCCCCACCCCTCCAGAGCCTCTCGAGCTCGTCCGACTACTCCAGTGTGTCCTTGGTGGTCCACTGGAGCTAGCTGACCCCGCTGAAGCCCCTGGAGTGACCTAACCTCGTCGTCTTCTTAATCTCCGGCGAACTCCGTCTGCAGCCGCTGCTGGAGATGCTGTTTCCGAGCATCTTCGACCACCTCTCACCGTGTTTCGAGTACATGTATATCGGATTTCGGGTTCTGCAAACCCTTGAGGTTCGAACACTGGGGTGCGCACGAAGATCTCTCTCCCCCTAGCTTTCTCGCACGACGATCTCAAGGCCTAGCTCGCCGAACCCAAAGAACAAGAGACACAAGAGTTTATACTGGTTTGGGCCACCGTTGTGGTGGAATACCCTACTCCAGTGTGCTGTGGTGGATTGCCTTGTAGGCTGAGGATGAACTAGTACAAGGGATGAACAGCCTCCTGAGGAGAGGTGTTCTTGAGCTCGAGGGGCTTGTGAGTGGCCTTGGTGGAATGAGTCCAATCCAAGATCAGATGAGATATCAATTCTCCCCCCCCCCCGTGCTGGTGGCTAGTCCTATTTATAGAGGACCTGGTCCTGTTCCCAAATATTAGGCGGGAAGGGATCCCACATACGACCAATTTTGAAGGGAGACAACTAGTACAAGCTATCCTGACAAAAGGTGGTCTTCGCCTGCCAAAGGCTCTAGTGGTGACGCCGCCGTGGGCTCCACGGTGACCTCCATCCTACCGTCCTGCTGGTCTTGGTCTCGTTGCACCGATATGGAAACCTTTGCTTGATGCCTCGGGATTCCTCGCCTGCGCTTGCCCCTTTAGCACCAAAGAGGAAACCGGTACTCTGCGCCCGCTGGTGCACACCTGGCCTTTGTCGTCATGGCTCACATCACACGCACCTCGTGAGGTGCCCCTTGCATAGATATCTCCGCTCCTCGGGAGCCAGCCTAGTGAGGCTGCCCCTGAGGAGGTCTTGCGTCGTCGGCCTCGCGAGGCTTGGCCCCTCGCGAGGGTCTTGACCAGTTGTTGATGAAGATGGGCCGTACCAGACTGTTGGTGGAGCCACACCCTGGGCCGCAGGCAGGCAAGTTTGGGTACCCCCGTTCCCAAGATGCCGACAGTAGCCCCCGGGCCCAAGGCGCGCTCGGACTTGGCTTTGAGGCGAAGCCAAGGGTCAAGTGCGGAGCGCCGCGTGCCCTAATAGCCTGCGGCCTTGATTGACACATGGCGGTTGATGGGACGTGGGCGCCTCCACTTCCCCACGCAGCCTCGATTTCCGCCTGGCCAAGCAGCCATCGTCGCCCACACAACACCGCCCCCATTGCAGGCAAGCGCTCCGCAGCTCCCTCGTCCTTCGGCAAACAGCGGATCCTTTCCCCTGGTCCGATCTAACACCAACTGTCTTCGCCGCCATGGCACCAAGCCAGAAGAATAAGGGGAAGAAGGAGTCCCGTACCTCGGCCCCCATGCCGCCGGTCTTCGAGCCCGCTGTCGAGCGGTTGGTGGCGCTCAACCAGGAGGCGATGGGCAAGGTGCGCCCAGCGCTCGCCGCCAATTCCATTGAGTGGGGGGCGATGGTGGCCTGGCCTGCTTCCTGCGCTGAAATCGACATGACGGCCATCGAGGTCCCCCTCCATCTCCACGCCCTCTGGGATGGTATGATCCCTCCCTTCTCCGACTTCTTCAATGCGGTGCTTTCGCATTATCAGATCAACGCACTACACCTTGATCCTCAATCCATCATCCTTCTTGCTGTCTTCGCCTTCGTCTGCGAAGCCACGGTGGCATTGCCCCTTCCATGGCCTTGCTCCGCCACTTCTTCTCTCTGCATCTGTTAGATGCTCTCCAGCGCTCGGGGTGTGTATGTTTCCAGGCTGTGGTGGTGACAGCCGACTCGGGGATCGATTTTGAGCCCTCACCGGTCGTCGGAGGTTTTCGTAAGTGATGGGTGTTTGTGGATGTTGGTGTGCGCAATCCCTTGCTGCTGCTTCCACGGATTCCGGTCGTACCAAGCTCTGGCTGGGGCCACGCAAGGCTCGCCGACCGGCGGCTCGCCCATGTCTGGCACCGGCTGGCCAGGCTGAAGGGCCTCGGGGTGACGGTGCCTATGGTGGTGAAGGAGTTCATCCCGTGCCATATTGCTCTGCTTCATCGTCACTCCCAGCCGATGTGGACCTTCTCCAGCTACGGGGACCGCATGAGCTTCAGGTGCCGGCTCTTGCCCCCGAGGCACGGCTCATGGTGCTCGAGCTCTTAACTGGCGACCCAACGCCAGCCAGCCTGCCGGGAGAAGGTTGTCTTCTATACTGCTGCTCGAACAAGGTGGAGTTCGTGAAGCAGATGCCCCCTTTCAACGAATGGGGATTACGCCCGGCTGGCCTTGAAGGGCCTCGCGAGAGCCCTGTCTTCGTGGCTCCCCTGCCTGCGCCGGTGCGGTGATCTCCCGGAATTGGGCGCAGGGGGCGACCACCGTCGGCTGCTGGCGACGCGACTGTTGAGGAACCGGCGCTGCTCGGGGCTCCTGAAGGGTCATCCCCTGGGCCCCTAGAGAGCCGTCCTGAGGAAGCGGCTGGAGGGACGACGCAGTCTGATACTCCTGAGGCTGGAGCCCCCGAGGCCCCGGCGAGTCACCACGAGGCGGGGGCCGAGGTTTCCACGCAGTCTAGCACCCCTGAGGCCGCCTCCTCACGAGCCACACCAGCCGTGCCTGGCGCTGGTGACCGCACCCAGGGCTTCGGCTGGCTCCGGCTGAACTTCGACGTGCTCCAGAAGAGGAAGGGATCTCCAAGCTGCAGCGGCGATGCCTTCCGGCCATTGAAACAGAGGAAGTACATTGCCGTAGATGAGTGAGTACCTTATCTTTGTAATCTCTTGAGTGATGCTTCCCCTCCTGACCGTGGTTCCTCAGGGCCCCTTCTGCTAAGGCGACGAAATCTCCCGAGAAGCAACCACCTCCTGCCTCGAGTCCTTCGCTGACCCTGAGCGCCTCAAGCCAGCCTGCCACGCTTGGCGCGAGGTCGGCCGGAGAGGTAGGCATGCCGGCCTGGCATCTCGACCCCGCGTTCTTGCCGTCCCTCCTTCGTGGCCCTGCCTGGGATGCGGAAGGTGTGCCAGGGGCTCCTCCTCTGGTTATTGACCGCGGCTGGGTGACCTCAGCCCTGGCCTCTTCTTCGTCAACGAGCCTCCACCCCTCCGGGCCCTTGACGAGGCCCGAAGGGTGACTGGAAAGGCGCTGGCCCCCAGCCCCCTGCTGGGAGGAGGCGAGCCACCTCGGACCTCTTTAGCGACTTCCGGGGTGGAGGACGGACCCGGTCGTGCGTTTGAGCTTGCGCACAAGCGGGGTGCCGTCCGTCACGAGCTCTTCCGGGAGGCGATGGGTGCATTGGGCCGGCTTGGGGAGGAGCTCGTGGACGTTGATGCCCGCCTTGAAATTGAGGGTCTTCGGCTGGTGGACGAACGGCATCAACTGAAGGTGGCCATCAACCTCGGGCGTCTCCAGCACGAGCATGCCAGCGCGATGGCCAAGGCATCCCTTGCAACCTTGCACAAGGGCAGTGCCCGAGCCTTGGAGGAGGCCAGGGAGGCTGACCACCGCTGCGAGGTCACAGAGAAGCGCAGGCAGGAGCTCCAGGCCCTGAACGCCTCCCTAGAGCAGCAGGTCGAGGCCTGTAGGGCTGTTTTGGCGTCAATGAAGGGGGCGCCTTCCAAAGAGGAGGAGATCTTGAGGCGTGAGTAAGCGCTAGTGCTGGAGGCCACGGAGTGCAGCCTCGAGCTTGAATGGTTGGAGACGAGGGAGCGCCAGGTCGCCCAGGCGGAGGATGCCGCGAGCACGCGAGAGGCCAGGATCCAGGAGGAGATTGACCGCAGGGTGGCGGAGGGCCGTGCAGATCTTGCCAACAGATACAACCTGAAGTTGAAGCTCTTGGAAGCCGAAGGTGAGGGTAGAACCGTTGCCCTCAGGTCGAAGTTGAATGAAGCGGAGCAGCGCGAGAAGGCCCCCGCTGCGGCCCTGATCTCCGTTCAGGCCGAGTTGGCCTCCGCCCGCGCTGAGCTGCTCCCGCTTCAGCGGCGAGTTACGGACGCCGAGTCCCTCGCGCAGCAGAGCAAGGAAGAGGCGCTCCGCCGGCAGACGTTACTGCGCGAGCGCACCATGCTCCGGGACCTCAGGACGAGGGCCAACCAGGCGCTAGGCGTCATCTGCGATGAGCACACCCCTCACCCCCACACCGAGGACTACGTAGGCCATCTTTGCTTCTTCACCGACATCGTGACGCGCCTGGAGGACCGGGCCGAGAGGGCTCGCGAGCTTGTAGAGGAAAAGAGCCGGGGCCTCCTTGGACGTGCATTCTCCTGCGTTTTCAGCCATCTTCAGAATGCCGATCCCAACTTTGATTTCGACGCCGCCATCGCCCTAGTGCCCGGAGCTATCCGGGACAACTTGGCGCGCTGGGTGGATGATAACGTGGACACTCTGGTCAGGGCATTCGCTTCCGATGACGATGCAGTGGTGGTCATGGCGGATGAAGGCGGCGTGGTCGATGATGGTGAAGACGACGCTAGCGACGACGCCATCAGCATGTCCGGGGGCGATTCGGAAGACGCTGCGAGCGACATGTCTGATTGAGCCCACGCTCCTTTGTTTTGAACCTACCCGCAAAAGCTTGGGCACGGCCCTTCAAGATGTAAGAGCATTTGGGTAGAGGGAGCCCCTCATGTAATCAGACTATTGTTTTATTCCTTGGGCCAGACTTAAAGCGTGCTTTTGCGAGTCCTTAAGTTCCTCCGCGAGCTTCCTGTAGCAACTTACCTCAGTCCAGACAGACCTCGAACTCGTCTTGTGGTTGACGGTGTGCATTTCCCCCGAGGGGAGTCCCTCGCGGGCCCGCGAGGTGTTGGGCTCCTGAGGAGCCTGCTAGTCCGCCCAAGGGGGCCTCGAGGCGAAGCCAAGGCGAAAGTGCGGAGCGCCGCAGTCCCCAACCGCCTGCGGCCTTGATTGACGCGTGGCAATTGACGGGACGTGGGAGTCTCTGCTTTCCCATGCTGCCTCGGCGATTGCCCGACTTGACGAGTCCATGCTGCATGCAAAAAAAACCATCATTACCTGTGGTCATGGAGGCCGGCGGTTGGCTTCGCTTTGGCTTTAAATGAGGAGAGGGGCGGAGCCTCCGTCGCCCATCTCTTCCTCCATCCCGCCTACTTCTTCTTCTCCCTCCTTGCCGCGACACCCACGGCGCCAATACGAAGGTTCTCTACCGATGAGAAGGGGAAGACCCCCCACGAAGAGCCGGGGCCACTTCCGCTGAAGAAGAGGCTGACCCGCTCTTGCAGTGTCATCGTGAGGTGGGAGGTGACAAGGCCATGGCACGAACGGCCTCCCCCCGGCTACCTGCTGCCTTTGTACGCCCAGGCAGAGGGCTCCGGAGGAGGAGGTAGCAACTGGCATTGATCGCACCACGACCACGGTGGCCGCGCCCTGGCGGTGCGCGCCGCCGCCCCGGGAGCCCACGCCGAGGGCTCCTCGCGTGAACTCGTGGTGTGGGCGCGATGCCACCGCGCTCTTGGATCCGCTTCCCGCAGTTCTTCTCTATGGAGATGCCGCCGAGGGGGCCACTCAAACTGTGGCTGCAACACGCCGAGTTCAACGCCCCGGCGACAGGGGCGGAGGTTGAGGTCGTCTCCCCAGGCAAGATCTTCATGACCCGCGGATGGGGTGAGGTCGCCCAAGTTTGCCGCGTGGAGGGCGCTCTCGCCATCCACTTCGAATATGACGGTGCCTCCACGATGTTCTTCAAGGTCTTTGACGAGGAAGGCCGCCACCTAGAGTGCTGCCCTGGAGGGGGCCATCGGGTCGGCATAGCGGTAGGAGACAGGCCCGCCACTGGCCGCACCGGCAGTCCCTCTGACACTGGCGACAACACTTGGGAGTCCATCGACTCTCCCGAGCTCTACGAGACTCCGGGGATGAGCGACGACAGCTACATGTCCCCGAGCTCCCGCGGTGCCCGGAGCGCAGCAGCGGCATCCGCCCATCGCCGCCGTTGATCTGGATGGGGTTGGAGTCGGCCTCCCATGGCCCACTGTTGATGATGGCATCGGTGGCGACGCTTGTAGATATGGATCCTAGAAACCTTCTCCTTTTGTTCCCTGCGAGGAATTGAGATGAACCCCATGGGGGGCGTGTAAAGGATCTGTAGTGCCTTTTGTTAATGCGGTCCTTATTATGAAGATTTACAACTGCGTGTCTTGCTTCGGCTCAGTCCCCCCTTTCCATCCTCGCGGTAGCTTGGTGCTCTACACCGACAGGTCCCGGTCCCTAGGCAGGCTGCAGCCATCGCTGGTATGCCAGGTCGCGATGTCGTGGTCAAGGCCAGGAGGTGAGCGGCCCGAGGTCCAGTAAGAGCTCCTGAGGCGCGATGCTCTAGAGGTCCCCTTTAGCGTGCAAGCAGCTACCTGGAGGTAGGAAAGGAAGGCGGCGTCGCCGTAGCAAGGCTGCAAGAGATGGGAATCCTATGCCGCAGCGCTTGGTCGACCCGAGTGCAAAACTTATCTTTAGCGGTCCAGAGTCGATTCCTTGTGTAGCGCCAGATTCACGCGTCAATTGCCATAGTGTAGCCGGGTTAGGCCAGTGTGAGCTTCCCTCTCTTTTTCAAACCCTTCTGTGTGCTCTACGTCCTCGGGTCCCGGCCCACGAGCGAGCTCAGCCGCCGCTGGTATGCCAGGTCGCGATGCCGTAGTCAAGGCCAGGGGGTGAGGGCTGGAGAGCCAGTAAGAGCTCCTGAGTCGCGATGCTCAGGGGCCCCCTTTAACGCACAAGCGAATTGCGTGGAAAAAGAAGGAGCCCACGGTACCGCCTGCTATCCTCCTCGGGAGGTTCATGCAGGTTAGCGTGAAAAGGGATATAGATTGCAACCGCGTTTGCCGGTCTGCCACTGGTCGTTCCGCAAGAAGATGAAGGCACTAAGGGCCTGGTGAGGTGACGTGCGCGGGTCGTGCCGCGAGCAAGAGCTCGACCGCTCAGATTTGTCAGCGTTGCAGGGACGGACCCGAGCACAAGCGCCGTGCCAGCATGAGTAGCCCCCGTTGCGGGATGAGCAAGGGGCCGATCTACAACGCGGGCGGCCACGATGGGTAACAATCAAGCAGGTGATAACCATATAATGACTCAAGCAAAGAGGCCGGTTAGCTTAGATAGATGCAAGAACGATACATGCCACTGGGACGGACCTGAGCGGCCTGGGGATGATGCAGCCCGAGGGGAGCCCACAACAGAGCAAGCTAAAGATGCAAAAAGATACATGCCGCTGGGACAGGCCCGTGCGACCTGGGAATGATGCAGCCCGAGGGGCGCTCCCAGCTGAGTAAACCGGGAAATGTCACCTGGTACCGTTGTCGAAGGGGTGTTGAAGTAGCTGAAGGTACGCACTGAAGGAGTCGCTCCTCATGAGCCGCCAGGGCCCTGAGCCTCAGGAGGCTCCGGGGGCTCGGGTGGTTCCTGGAGGACCGTCGCCATATCCGCCAGGACTACGTGATGCCTGGCCTCCTGAGCCGCTAGAATGCTCCGCAAGCGGCGTTGGAAGGTGACAGTCGCGTTCGGCAGGCCAAATGGCATGCGAACATAGCTGTGAGGTGGACCCTCGCACCGACCAATGCACGAAGGCCAAAAACGCTCCTAAGACGCGGCCTTGTTGAGCCCTGGAATGTCGATGCAGACGCGTAGCCCGCCGTGCTCGCCAGGATGGGGAGCTACGCCAGGTGGTGGGCAGCGGTCACCGCATATGGTCCTTGCCTCTTGAAGCTCCTGGGTCACCTTGACGATGAACTCCTGGTCACCGGGCGCTCCTCGCCTAGTGCCCTCCTGAGGGAAACGTGCAGCAAAGCACGCCTCCACATGGTGCCCGAGCGCCTCCCTCGTGATGTTGGCTAGGTCTGAGGCCCTCCAGAAGAGAGCCCCTGAGCCTTGCCCGAGGAGGGCGCCGGTCACGCCTTCCTATGCGAGGGAGGGAGGCGCCCCAGCTGCGGGCGCGGATCCTGAGGTGGTGCCGCTGGAGACGCCACTCTCCTGAGGCCTTGGGTGGAGTAGCAGCTTCTTCTTCTTGGGTATGGCCTCAGGAGAGTACATGGTGCCTGCGTTGTCGGGGTCTTCAATTGCTGCGGCTTGGAAGGCGCGCTCAAGGGAGCACACCACATCTCTTTCTTCGCAGGGGACCGTGATGACTCCGCCGCTCCCTGGCATCTTGAGGACATTGTAGCCGTGGTGGGTCACTGCCATAAACTTGGCCAGTGCTGGATACCCAAGGATGGCATTGTACGGCAGACGAATGTGGGTGACGTCGAAGTCGATGAGCTTGGTGCGGTAGTTTTCACGCTGGTCGAAGGTGACAGGGAGGCGGACCTGCCCTATCGGGGTGGTGGAGCCGTCGGTCACTCATGAGAAAGGCTTGGTAGGCTGTAGCTAATCGTATGGTACTTGGAGGCTATCTAATGTCTCGACGGACAGGACATTGAGCCCTGCGCCGCCGTCGATGAGGGTCTTGGTGACTTGGACGTTGCTGATGACGGGTGAGCAAAGCATCGGGAGGGTGCCGGCACTAGCCGCACACTTGAGCTGGTCCGACGAGCTGAAGGTGATGGCGTACTTGGACCACCTGAGCGGGCGCGTGGCCTCGAGCCTGGGAAGGGCCGCGTTCACCTCACGAGCAAACTTCTTTAAGATGCGCTGGGAAGCTGGGGCCTGAGCACCGCCCAAGATGCAGGCGATAGCACGTGGCTCCTGGAAGCCCCCAGCCCCCTCGTCCTGATGGTGGTCGTCGTTCCTTCTTGGTGGTGGCGGCAACGGAGGGAGGCCATGATTGCCTTGAGGACGGTCCTCACGAGGCTGGTCCCTCCAGGCGCTCTCACGAGGCTGGTCCTGCCAGTGGTCCTCGCGAGGCTGGTCGCGCCACTCCTGACGGGGGCCGCAGTCGTCCCAGCGTCCTCCACTTCGTCCTCCTCCTCAGCCGTAGCCCTGGTCGTTGCGTCCATCTCGAATGGCCCTGAGCTCTTGGCAGTCGTTGGTGTTGTGGCTGTGTACGTTGTGGAAGGCGCAAAATGAACGGCTGCTCTTAGACGACTCGGAGTGGTCCCGGCCGCGCTTCATGTCTGGCTCCGCCGCGAGCACGGCTACTCCCTTGCGCTTCACGTCCTTGGCCTTGGCTTTCTTCTCTTCTGGGTCGGCAGCAGGGAGCTCGAGGAGGGAGAGGCGCCCCTCCTCAGCTCTTGCACACTTGGTCGCCATGTTGAACATCTCCAGAGCCGTGCATAGCTCCTCGTGGATGGCGAGCTCCTCCTTCATCTTGACGTCGCGGACGCCATCAAAGAACGCTGAGATGATGGCCTCGTCCGTCACCTTGGGGATCTTGAGGCGAACATTGTTGAAGCGCTGGATGTACTCTGCAGGGTCTCTCCTGGCTGCTGCTTGATGCAGCATAGGTCACCCACGGCCGGCGGGCCGTCGTGAGTGCCCCGGAAGTTGGCGACGAAGCGGTCGGGCATCTCACCCCAGGAGGATCTTGACCCCGGGGGCAGGTTCAGGAGCCATGAGCGAGCACCATCCTTGAGAGCCATGGGAAACCAGTTCGCCATGACTTTCTCGTTGTCGTTGGCCACCTCGATGCTCAACTCATAGAGCTGCAAGAACTCCGCAGGGTCGGGGGTGCCGTCGTAGCGCGGGGGCAGGTCCAGCTTGAACTTGCCTGGCTAGATGATGCTACGCAGCTCCGGAGTGAAGGCACGACAGCCTGATGTGGCCACTGAGGGAGTCCTGGACTAAGGGGTCCTCGGACGTCCGGCCTGTTATCCATTGGGCCGGACTGATGGGCTGTGAAGATACGAAGGCCGAAGACTATACCCGTGTCCGGATTGGACTTTCCTTGGCATGGAAGGCAAGCTAGGCGACTAACTATGAATATTCCTTCTGATGTAACCGACTCCATGTAACCCTAGATCTCTCCGGTGTCTATATAAACCGGAGAGCGTAGTCCGGATAGGCGGATACACATTACAATAGTCATACAGGCTAGACTTCTAGGGTTTAGCCATTACGATCTCGTGGTAGATCAACTCTTGTAACACTCATATTCATCAAGATCAATCAAGCGGGAAGTAGGGTATTACCTCCATAGAGAGGGCCCGAACCTGGGTAAACATCGTGTCCCCCGTCTCCTGTTACCATCGATCCTAGACACACAGTTTGGGACCCCCTACCCGAGATCCGCCGGTTTTGACACCGACATTGGTGCTTTCATTGAGAGTTCCACTGTGCCGTCGGCAAAGGACTCGATGGCCCCTTCGATTGTCAGTAATGACGTCGTCCTGGGAGAAACCTTCCTCCCCGGACAATTCTTTGTGTTCGGCGGCTTCGTACTGCGGGCCAACTCGCTTGGCCGTCTAGAGCAGATTGATAGCTACGCCCCTGGCCACCAGGTCAGATTTGGAAGCTTGAACTATGCCACGGATACCCGTGGAGAATCGATCTTCAATGGGCTTGAAACCGCAGCGATCGCTCCCCCTCGTCCCGATGAACATGACTTATATCTGTTATCGGATTATGTCCAGGAGATGGATCCTGTTGCTGCAACGGCTTTAGAATCGAAGCAGATCATGCCCTCCGAGGCCACAAAGTCCGCGGCGTTGGAGCCGCACACGGACTTTACATCCTGCAATGTTTGCGTCAATGGAACTCCGGACTCGTCTCCGGCTATACGTTCCGGATCAGGTGCGCCTGGGGACACCGAGCTGGATCGGTTATCGATTTTCGAATTTAGCGCCGCAGACATCTTCCAGCATTCACCTTTGGGTGACGTGCTAAATTCTTTAAGGAATTTGTCCTTGGAGGAGGACTCACATCCGAACTATGTTCGGTTCGAGCTAGAGGCGGATGACGAGGAATTTTGCTTCCCACCCGCCACCCACTTCATAGCCACTGTCAATGACTTAACCGACGTGCTTGACTATGGCTCCGAAGACATCGACGGCATGGAAGACGATGCCGACAAGGAGCAAGGCCAAGACCCACCATTTAGTGGATGTTGGACGGCCACCTCCTCATACGACGTGTACATGGTTGACACACCTAAAGGATCTGGCGACGATAAAGAAGAGCCAGATGCGAATAAACCCTCTGAGACGCAATCCAAGCGCCGGCGCCCCAAACGCCGTTCTAAGCCTCGTCGCTCAAAAGATGGCAACACTTGCACCGGAGAAAATAGTACTCCGGGCGACGCCGAAAACAATGAAGACCCTGTCGGGGCTACATCCGAACAGGAAGAACATGACAGCAGGCAAGACAACCCTGACGAACAGGCCATAGAAGATGACTCGGAGGACGATAGTTACCATCCACCCTCCGAGGAGGAGACAAGCCTCAGCAACGAAGACTTCATCGTGCTGAGGATCCTCTAGAGCAGGAGCGTTTCAAGCTTCAGCTCATAGCCACTGCAGGGAGCCTGAAAAAGAAACAGTAGCAGCTCCAAGCTGAACAAGACCTGCTCGTCGATAGATGGACTGATGTCCTGACAGCAGAAGAATACGGCCTCAAGCGCCCAGCCAAGAGCTACCCAAAACGCAGACTGCTGCCTCAATTTGACAAGGAAGCACTGGAGCACATATCTCCCTCGCGTAATGCGGAACGACCACCACGTGGTCGAGACAGGGCGGCCGACTGGCCACCCCGCGGTCGGGATAAAGCGGCAACTCAGGCCGAACAACAGCCTGCCCCACCGCCCCATAAAAATAGAGACGGAAGAGTTCGGGGTCACACGTATGACCTCCGGCAGACCCTGGACAGTAGAGCAGGACATACAAGATCGATCTACGGATTGTGAGGACGTGCCTCGAGGCACGACGACGGCTACCTATTCGGACATGTCAACCCTAACCACGCCCGGGCTGAATGCCGCAGACGGACTCCATCAGAGCTACGCCGCGAAACGGCCCGCTATAGAGGCGCCGCACACCCTCTCTGCTTCACAAACGAGGTGCTGGATCACGAATTCCCCGAGGGGTTCAAGCCTGTCAATATTGAATCATACGATGGAACAACTGATCCCGCAGTGTGGATCGAAGATTTTATCCTTCACATCCACATGGCCCGAGGAGACGACCTCCACGCTATCAAATACCTCCCATTAAAGCTCAAAGGACCAGCTCGACACTGGTTAGATAGCCTGCCTGAGAATTCCATCAGCAACTGGGAGGATTTGGAAGAGGCTTTCCTTGATAACTTCCAAGGAACTTATGTCCGGCCACCAGATGTCGATGACCTAAGCCACATAGTTCAACAACCTGGAGAATCAGCCAGAAAATTCTGGACTAGGTTCCTAACCAAAAAGAACCAGATCATTGATTGTCCAGATGCCGAAGCCCTAGCGGCCTTTAAGCATAGCATCCGGGACGAATGGCTCGCCCGCCACCTCGGCCAGGAAAAGCCGAGGTCCATGGCAGCCCTCACGACACTTATGACCCGCTTCTGCGCGAGAGAGGATAGTTGGCTGGCTCGCATTACAAACACATCCAACGACACAGGCCCTGCGAGGCCAAAAACAGCACCGGCAAGCTCCGGCGCAACAGACACAAACGCCGAGGCAATGGCGATAGCACCAATGACACAACAGTTCACGCCGGATTCAGTGGCTCCAAGTCCGGCCAGCGAAAGAAGCCCTATAAAAGGAGCAGCGGAAGACCATCCAGCTTGGACCGCATACTCGATTGTCCTTCCCAGATACATGGCACCCCAAACAAACCGACAAACCACACTAACAAAGATTGCCGGGTCTTTAAACAAGCCGGCAAGGTAAATAGCAAAAACAAGGAAGGGGAATCATAGAGCGAGGACGATGACGAGGAGCCCTGGCAGCCGAACACTGGGGGGCAAAAGAAATTTCCCCCTCAAGTCAAAACGGTGAACATGATATATGCCACACACATCCCCAAAAGGGAGCGTAAGCGAGCACTTAGGGACGTCTACGCGGTAGAGCTAGTCGCCCCAAAATTCAATCCGTGGTCGTCATTCCCGATCACCTTCGATCGCTGAGATCATCCAACCAACATCCGCCATGGCGGTTCAGCCGCACTGGTCCTCGACCCAATCATCGACGGATTTCACCTGACACGAGTCCTAATGGACGGTGGTAGCAGCCTCAACCTGCTCTATCAGGACACAGTGCGGAAGATGGGTGTTAACCCCTCATGAATCAAACCAACAAAGACTACCTTTAAAAGAGTCATACCAGGCTTGGAGGCCCGTTGTATGGGCTCAATAACGCTGGAGGTAGTATTCGGTTCCCCGGATAACTTCCGAAGCGAAGAACTAATCTTCGATATCGTCCCATTTCGCAGCGGCTACCACGCCCTGCTCGGACGAACCGCATTTGCTAGATTCAATGCGGTACCATATTATGCTTATCTCAAGCTCAAGATGCCCGGTCCACGTGGCGTCATTACAGTAAATGGAAACACGGAACGCTCCCTCCGTACAGGGGAGCACACCGCCGCCCTAGCAGCAGAAGTACAGAGCGTCCTTCTCAAGCAGCATTATAATCCGGCTGCCGAGCCCCTGGACATCATCAAGAGGGTCCGGACGACACTGCAACAGGACAGCTCGGCTCGTCACGAGCCAAATTAGCAATTGGGCCTCCGTCCCAGCCCCGATGGGGCAATGGCATTACTACCGCGCGTACATAAACTACACACTCAAAACCCCATGGGTATTGATGTAGGCATAACTCGTTCGCGATCCACAGTACGGCTTGACCGACCCTGGGATTCGCCCGTGTTTACTTTTTCCTTTTTATGGGTTTTCTTCTCTTTTCGAGGTCTAATACGGACAACCCGCTCGCAGAACACCAAGGAGGCAAGGAGCTTTGGCGTACAAGGGAACCCCCAGGTGATCTCTAATAAACGATTACCATACTTGTTTTACATACCCACACGCAGCTCGACCTTGGTTACGGCATGTTAAATAGCCTTACTCGCTTACCGCATTACTTGTACAAAGTACGCCTCGACGTACTAGTTACATCACAATGGTGAATAAACGGTGGCGTCAGCTCATTACTTCATTAATTTTCGTTTCCTCACCTTAGTATCTATTACTCATTGCACACGTACACCATGGTACGTACTGCTACGCCAGGGGCTTCATTACACCCCGCATCACGGCAATAAAAGTCCGAACAATTTTACAGTATAGTTCGGCACCCCGAACTTATAGCATTATATGCGTCGGCTCCGAATCATATCTTTGGTCAATAGTTGGGTTGCCCGGCTCCTGTGTTTACTACCTTATGTTCCGCTATATCAGCTAGGGTAGTAGAGGGAGAACTACTGCGATTGTGTCCCGGTTCTCCCGGATGAGCACCTCAGTAGAGAAAGCCGAAAACTGACTGTCATGATGTGGCGAGAGCCGGTCAGCTGTTCGCGAGGTTCCAAATCGTTGGAGATTTTTTTCTGCTTCTTGCGAAGAATCGGTTCTTCCGATTAGGCGTGTATAACGCCCCTAATTCGGCCTTCCGAACACCAGGGGCTTCGCCAACTTTCTTAATTGTCAAACTCCTATGGCTAAGTGAGGGCGGTAAAGGCCGCATAGTCTGATTGCCTTGTTTGTTGCGCTAAACACCTCCCTGAAGGACCAGAATATGGAGTAAAGAGTGTTTAGATTTATCCCGAACACCCCCGTACTATCTACGTGGGGGCAGAAGCCGACGACTGGCCAACCCTCAGATTTAATAAACGGCCGCACAGGAGGTAAAATTTAAATCATAAGCATTATACTACATAACATCGTTGTTCCATACTACAGGGCCAGGTAATATACATGTTCTCATTGGAATATAACATCCTTCGAACATTGCTCTGCCACAAGGCGGGACCCCTCCAGAACACCATCAAAATAGTGCTTGGGTCGACGATGCTCCTTGCCCTCCGGCGGTCCCTCGGTCATCAGCTTCTTGGCATCCAGCTTCGCCCAATGCGTCTTGACGCGGGCAAAGGCCATGCGCGCACCTTCAATACAGACCGACCGCTTCACGGCTTCGAGCCGCGGACAGGCATTCAGAAGGCGTTGTACAAGTCCAAAGTAGCTGCTAGGTACAGGATCGGCAGGCCACAGCCGAACTATCAGGTCCTTCATGGCTAGCTCCGCCAACCTGTGCAGCTCGACCAACTGCTTTAGCTGGTCATTAAGGGGCACCGGATGTTCGGACCCCATATACTGGGACCAGAATAGCTTCTCCATGGACATCCCTTCTTCGGCTCTATAATGCTCGGCAGCATCTGATACACTGTGCGGCAGATCTGTAAACGCCCCAGGAAAGTCCAAATTCAGGATAAGTACGAGGAACGTTTCTTCTACATACTTGCTATGCATGATGACAGACTTACTCGCCATAATCTTCTTAGCCGCCCGAATTTCCTGGAGGGCGCTTTGGGCTTCGGCTCGTGCATCCTGCGCGCTCTGGCGGGCCTTTGCCAATTCAGACTCTTGTGCCTTATAATTGCGCTCCAAGGACTCAAATCTCTCTATCGCGCCCTGGAGCTGTTGCTGCGCCTCGCCAACCCGGGCCTCGTGCTTCTCGCGCGAGGTGTGCTCCTTGGCCGCTTTGTCCTCGGCCTCGGCTAGCGCCTTCTTAAGGGCTACCACCTCGGTCGTGGCCCCTAATAAAGTTTATGACACTTTAGTCCGGTCGGACTATTCATTTTTTCAAAATGTACCCACAGGTTACTGCATACCTTGGCTATCCTCCAGCTGCTTCTTCACGAGGCCGAGCTCCTCCTCGGCTCGCTCCAGTTTCTGCTTCAGTCCAGAGACCTCTGCAGCATGAGCACTGGCAGCCTACAGCGATACCTGCATATTCACATAGACAACTCATGTTAGACACCTGCGATAATTATTTTGGATCCTCTGTTCGGCATTTCCTCCCAAACACCAAACAGAGCACCAGGGGCTACTGTCTATGCTGTTATATTTTTCCTACAATCACATTACTTACCTCAAAGACCGTTAGAAGGCTAGTGCAGGCTTCGGTCAGTCCGCTTTTGACGAATTGAACCTTCTCTATCACCGTGTCCATAAGGACACGATGTTCATCCACGATAGAGGCGCCTTGTAGCGCCTCCAGCAGATTATCCGGTGCCTCTAGTTGGGCAGAGGTCACCGGTGGAACAGGCACATTCCCTTCATATGGGGAATATCATTCGCTGGACCCCGGAGCCGCGTAGATCTCCGGGATAGTATCTAGCTGAGGTCCGAAGGGAACTCGGGCCCTGTCACCAGTCCCCGTGGGGACTTTCTTCCCCCTATGTCCGGCGGCCGAGGAGTCATCCTGGGGCGTCACCCCGATGATCTCCGGAATCTCCCCCCGGCCTGGGAAAGTCTTTTTGGACACCACCTCGTCATCACCCTTGGGTGAGACGGAATGAGCAGGTGGCGGAGACATGCTAGCCATCTCCTTCGAATCCAGCGAATCTTCTGTCAAAGATCGCGGGGAGCCATCGCGTGCCGGACTGCAGTGACAAAGTTTACAATATGTCAATATTACAAACCAGGAAGGCCAGACGTTTGCGGATTCTGGTACTCACGAGGCGGCCTGAGGCTTGGTCCGACGAGGTCGCTCCGGACTGCTATCAACATCCCACACGGAGTTATCCGTGAGGGAGCCTCTAACCCTCTTAGGCGCTTTCGCCTCCGGAATTGTGGGGGCCGCTCTCTTCTTCCTCCCCACTTCAGGTGGGGAGTCGTCTTCTTCTTCTTCTTCGTCGTCGCCGTCGTCAGCGGATGGAGAGGAAGTCTCGCTTCCGGACGTCTTGTCCAGAGTGCCTTTCCGGCGAAGGCCCTTTTTGGCCCCTGTGGCCGCCTTCTTAGTCCTCTTCTTCGGAACCTCATAAGGTGAAGGGAACAACATTTTCGTCAGTAACGGGAATTCTTGGTCTTCGAGCAGCGGAGCTGAACAGTTAATCTCCTCCACCACCTTGATCCAGGCCTGAAAACAGGGGAAGGAAAGCTTAAGTTTCCTCTCAAAATATGCTAGTAGAGGGTACTCCTTGAAAACATTAAAAGAACTGACCGGGTTCCTGGCGTTTTAAGCTAAGCCCGCGATCTTCGGTCGTGGGCGGTGGCGTCTCGCCGGCCTTGAAGAGCACTTTCCAGATTTCTTCGTGCGTCGTGCCGAAGAGCTCTAGTAGCGTCTGGTGCTTGGCCGGATCGAACTCCCACAGATAGCAAGTCCGGCGTTGGCACGGAAGGACCCGACGAATAAGCATGACCTGGACCACGTTGACGAGCTTGATTTTCCTGTCTATCATGTTCTGGACGCACGTCTGGAGCCCAGTCAGCTCGACCGAGGGACCCCAGGTTAGGCCCCTCTCTTGCCAGGAGGTGAGCCGCATCGGGATTCCGGATCGGAATTCGGGGGCCGCCGCCCAATTGGTGTCGCGCGACTCGGTGATGTAGAACCACCCCGACTGCCATCCCTTCACCGTCTCCACGAACGAGCCTTCGGGCCAGGTGACGTTGGACATCTTGCCCACCATGGCGCCTCCGCACTCTGCTTGTTGGCATTCACCACTTTCGGCCTCACATTGAAGGTCTTCAGCCACAGGCCGAAGTGTGGTGAGATGCAGAGAAAAGCCTCACAAACGACGATAAATGCCGAAATGTTGAGGATGAAGTTGGGGGCTAGGTCATGAAAATCCATCCCGTAGTAAAACATCAACCCACGGACGAATGGGTGAAGAGGGAACCCCAGCCCACGGACGAAATGTGTAAGAAACACAACCCTCTCGTGGGGCTCGGGAGTAGAGACGATCTGTCCCTTGGCCGGGAGTCGATGAGTGATCTCCTTGGCCAAATATCCGGCCTCTCGGAGCTCCTTGATATCCTTCTTCTTGACGGAAGAGGCCATCCACTTACCTCCAGCTCCGGATCCAGACATGTTGAGAGTACCTTCTTGGACGAAGAAAAGCTGAAGCTTGGGCGCTGGAGCTCAAGGACGGAAGGGCTGAGGGAAAGAAAGGGCGTGGGTGAAAAAGGGGAATCCTTACCCTCTTTATAGAGGCCGCGAATATCAAACGCCTCCCCACTCGCCTTGAACTCGCCTGTTCCCAAGGGCCGTGCGAATGGCACGGTTGGGTTACCCATGCCCGCATTGATGAGGATCCCGCAATAAGGGGACACGATCTCTGCTTCGACAGGACGTGCCAATTACAACCGCGTCTCAAAACATGGGATTGCAGATGGAAAACGGTTCGAAATTATGACCGAACAAAAAAGTTGTCAACAGATTAGATTCGTGCGAATATATATATATATATATATATATCCACCCTGCGGCTATTTATGGTGTGTGTGACAGGTCCGGATACAATCATCGCATCCGAAGACTATTCTGGAGTTCGGAAGGAGGGAACCCGCCTTGCAATGCCGAAGACAAATCTGCGCGCCGGACTCCTCGTCATTGAAGCCAGGTTCAGGGGCTACTGAGGGAGTCCTGGACTAAGGGGTCCTCGGGCGTCCGGCCTGTTATCCATTGGGCCGGACTGATGGGCTGTGAAGATACGAAGGCCGAAGACTATACCCATGTCCGGATTGGACTTTCCTTGGCGTGGAAGGCAAGCTAGGCGACTAACTATGACTATTCCTTCTGATGTAACCGACTCCATGTAACCCTAGATCTCTCCGGTGTCTATATAAACTGGAGAGCGTAGTCCGGATAGGCGGATACACATTACCATAGTCATACAGGCTAGACTTCTAGGGTTTAGCCATTACGATCTCGTGGTAGATCAACTCTTGTAACACTCATATTCATCAAGATCAATCAAGCAGGAAGTAGGGTATTACCTCCATAGAGAGGGCCCGAACCTAGGTAAACATCATGTAACCCGTCTCCTGTTACCATCGATCCTAGATGCACAGTTCGGGACCCGCTACCCGAGATCCGCCGGTTTTGACACCGACAGCCACCGCGGCCCATCGCGGGGCGGAGCTTGATCTCGATGCCCATGAGCTGCCGCCGCAGGCGGCACGCGGTCTTGACGTGGTGGTGCCAGGAGTGCAGGAGCGTCTTCTCGCGGCCGAGGAACTTCTTGGCAGATTCCTTCTTCGCGCGCGGGCGCTCGGCGCGGGGGGTCGCGCCGAGGGTCCGCGCGTCTTGGTGCCAGGAGGCCGTCTTGGTGCGGAGGTGGCGGAGGCGCTCCGTGAGCTACATCGCCCACAGCTGGAGGAGGGCGAGGCAGCGAGAGGGACGGTACAGGGGAGCCCCCACTGGTGTTGACGAGCTCGGCAATGCGGTCCAACTAGTCCTTGTAGAGGTCGTCGAGCGGGCGATAGCGCAGGAGCTCACGTGCCATGAGCAGCGCGGCCTGCGCGTCCGTGGGCGCGCGATGAGCGTGGGACGATGAGCCTGCCGGAGTCAGCGACGGGGTGGCGGTGTGGCCGTCCTGCCGCATAGAGGGGTGCAGCGATGATGCTTGTTTCTCGTTTCCCGCCGGGCCGGTGGTGGCGTTCGCGACAGGTGATGGAGAACGACGGGGAGGCCCGCCGACAGG